>NW_012103488.1:1123272-1178437 GCF_000951045.1 Mandrillus leucophaeus
CAGATGGCCTTGCCTAGGGCACTACATAACTTTGTCTCAAAGATCCTGCCTCTACAACTATTCCCTAATTTAGTAGTTCTCAAAGTTTAGGGGCATCAGGAACACCTGAAGGGCTTGTTAAAACACCGATTGCTGGGCCCTCCTCCGGAGTTTCTGACACGGTCCCACGCAGGGACCAAACTTGGTGAACAACTGCTCTAATTCTTTCATCTGATCTCAGGGGAAACGGTTTAGATTATCTGACTCCACCCCATGACCTGTCCTCTGAACCTCTTTCCCATCTTCACTGGGACCAAGCTACCACTCCTAACCTGTTTCCTTTCAGTGGCTTCAATACCTGCACCTTGGAACCCTCCCTTATTCCATCCTTCAAGGGCTCTCTTACTACTGCTATCTCAATTAACCTTTCACTTTCCAACATTACCCAACTCTAACCACTAACCCAAAAATCTTTCCTCCTGCTCCTGGTTTTTCTGAACTTGAACTTGTGGTCTTTGCCTGCTGCTTCAGCGTCTTATCCACGTATTTCTTTTTCATTTCCAGAAATTTCCCAAGGATGCTCTATTGAAATTATCTGGAAAGTTAAAAATGACTCCCTTCTTTCCAAAATCGATGGCCTTTCCTTATTATGTAATAATAGCAGCCAATATTAATTGACTTCCAATTGTGTTCCAGGCATTGTGCTAAACATTATATAGACAGAAACAGAAGTAGCTCATGTGAAGATTATTATGTCAATCTTATGAGGTAGATATTATTTTAGAGATGGAAAAAACTAGGTTCAGAGAAGTGAAATAATCTGCCCAACAGACCAAGTAAAGGAGCCAGGATTGGACTCAGCTCTGCTTCCACGTCCCATGTGTTTAAACACTTTCAGAATAAGCACAGACTCCCTGAGCACCTATTAAACTGCCAATTCCAAGCTCCAGTGCCAGAGGCGCTGACCCAGGTGCGCCCAGCGCCTGGGAGTCGGAGTTATTAATAGTCCCCCTAATGATTCTGATATGTGTGATCCCAGAACCACACACATTTTGAGCAATGGTTCCTCTGTAGTCACATAAAATAATTGGCCACTTCCTCTCCTTAAAGACATCGCTCGGTTGCTATGATACAGTATTTTTTTTTTTTTTTTGTCCCTTGGGCTCTCTGATTCTGTTGTTCTCCATCTCATTCTCTCTCTCCTGCCCATATCACTGCCCCCCAGAGTGTGTGCTCTGCCTGCTCCTCCCTCTGCTGTCTGTCCCCTGAAGCCCATCCTCTTGCTGTGCTCCAACTCAGGCAGATGGTCCCCAACCTAGTGCCAACCTCCTGGCAAACGCCATGGAGCAGCATGAAATAATTTGGGAACGGCGAAGAGCTACAGTCCAGGCCCTGGACAAAACTGTGAGACAGGTGACATTGATCCTCGTGCCCCATCACCCCACTGTGCCCTTGGTCTTTCCTCTTGCTCATAAGATCTCTGTGCCTTGCAGTTTTCTAATCAAATCAGTTCAGCCAAAGAGCTGATCATTTTACGCTCTCATTCTAATGTGTTAACTCTCCAAATCATTTGCATTTTGAAAGCCTTTTATCTCTCTTTGGGGGTTCAACTGTTGTTCATGTATTGAAGACTTTTTAGGCTTCACTTAGCAGATAGTGGGAATTTAGAGGGAAACTGGGACTGAAGAGGAAGGAGGAAGGTGAGCAGGTTTGGAAGCGGACCCTTTCTTCCCCTTGAAATGTTTTGAAGTTTAGAACCAAAAGCAGAGAATAGCACTGCTGGGAGGGCAGAACTTGGCCTCTCTTGCCTCTTGCGTATTCCAACGCCCCAAGCAGGAGCAAGCCATAACTGAGTTGCTGCAGACCTGTCCCTGGAGGTGCAGAAGGTGAGGACAGACTGGAGAGCTGGCGGCTCTGCTGGCTTCCTGCCGTCCTACACTCAGAGTGGCTGACCTCTTCCTCTTTCAAGTCTCAGCTTAAATGTTCTCTCTTCCAAGCAGTCAGTCCTGATCACGCTTACGGGGGCCCTTCTTGGTGATTCTCTGCGTTTGGTAGTTATCCTTCATTTCATTGATCATTGTAATTATTTTATTTACTAGTTCTTCCTGTCTCCATTTGTAGAGTAAGGCTAAAGAGGGCAAAGACTATGTCTGCGTGTTCCCTCTGTGCTCATAGCACAGTGCTAGTTCATAGTATATACTGACTATTTGTAGTAGGAATGGATGAGTAGTTACACCTCCACCACCAGGCACTCAAGAAATAGTTCTTGAGCTTAACTCAACCCTCCCCCAGTAGCTATCCTGGTGCTGAAAGACTTGAGGCAATCAGAGAGCATCGTGCTCACCCCACTGCTGGGATGAGGTGGGGAGTGCAGGGAGGTGGCATCAAGAAAAGTTAGGGAAGACTTTGAAGTAGGCAAAAAGATTACTGGGTGTCCTGTCTGGAACTCTGTTGAGTTTACATTTTTATGTCTTTGAGCTATTTTACAACTTTGTAAATTGTAGAAAACTGACAGTAATACAAATGATTATTTATTTAGTTAGTTATTTTTATTATACTTTAAGTTCTAGGGTACATGTGCACAACGTGTAGTTTTGTTACATATGTATACATGTGCCACGTTGGTGTGCTGCACCCATTAATTCGTCTTGCCCATAGAGATGCAAATGAATTTTTTCTAGTGGAGGTGCAATTGGATGGACTGTGATGAGGAGAGACTGGCAGAGGAAGGTGTTACCAAACCAAACTTGGGTCTACCCGGCCCCGTGCAGCAAAGCAAAACACTGACACTGAGATTTGCAGTGAGAAAAAGAAAGATATTTATTGCAGCGTACCAAGCAAGGAGAATTGGACAGCTAATGGTTAAGACCTGAACTCCCAGATGACTTACAAGCAAGGGTTTTTACAGGCAAGGGAACATTTCAGGAAAGTAGAAGTCGTAGGCAAAATCATAAATACCTGGGGGTTATACATTCATTTGGACCAAAAAGCATGATATCTTCAAGCAAGAGCTTACAGGTCATAGGTGGGTTCAGAGATTCCTTGATTTGCAATTGGTAAAGAAGCAAGGCTTTAGCTAAAAAACTTGGGGCCAGCAGAAAGGAATGTTAAGTTTTGGCCTGTAGGTGTGATGCTCTTCAGGCCCCTGAGGAAGAAAATTAGAACAAAGAATGGCAGTCAGAGTGTAGTTCTCAGCTTCCCCTTATCCAACACCTACAGCAGGTAAGTCAGCATTTTCTAGCTGATGGGGCTCCAGGTTTCTGAAGAAACAATTCAAGGTTCTATCTTTAGTTTCTATAGGGAATGAAACATTTTGTGACTCTGGCTTACTTGGATGGCCTTTTTTTTTTTTTTGAGACAGGGTCTCATTTGTCACCAGGCTAGAGTGCAGTGGCACGATCTCACCTCACTGCAACCTCCACCTCCCGGGTTCCAGTGATTCTCCTGCCTCAGCCTCCCAAGTAGCTGGGACTACAGGCCCCTGCCACCATGCCCAACTAATTTTTGTATTTTTAGTAGAGATGTGGTTTCACCATGTTGGCCAGGATAGTCTTGATCTCTTGACCTCGTGATCCAACTGCCTCGGCCTCCCAAATGCTGGGATTACAGATGTAAGCCTCCACACCTGGCCTAGATGACTATTGTTTAAGTTTTTATTACCTTCTTGCTTTGTGGATGATTCATTTACTTCTCTAATTGCTGGTTGAAAGGTGCCTGGAATCTGCCTTGAATGGATTCAAAATTTTTCCTTTATCTCTGGGGTTTGGGGCCTAGTCTTGCAGCCTAGTTCACATTTCAGCTCAGTTACTAGCTGTGTGACTGTGGAAAAGGTAGAGATGACTGAGTTGGGGCATCAGTTCCAACTGATGACAGGCGCCTAAGAGAGGTCCCTGCTCTGTCTCAGAAGTGGGGTTAGTTTGGAGCAGAAACTCCAAAAACTCAGTTTTGGTCACATTAAGTTGGAGATAGCCATGAGGAGATGTTAAGCGAGGAGGTGACTATGGGAGTCTGGAGCTCAGTAAAGACGTCTAGGCTGGAGGTATTAATATAAACTGGGACACGTCGGCACGCAGATGGCCCTTTGAGCCATGGAAATGGCTGACAGCATAAGATGGAGAAGAACACCCAATCTCAGCCCCACAGAACAGCAGGGGCCTGAGAAGGCAGTCTCTGAAGAAGAGAACTGAGTGTGGGGTCATGGAGGCTGAGAGGGACTAGTGGCCTCACTCTTGCCCTCTAACCACTCCCTGTCCAGTAACCTGGGGTCAATTCAGCTGCTACTTAATTTTTGTCATGTGAGAGGGTAGCACCCAATACATAAGGGTTCTGGTCATACACAGAATGTTTTTAACAGCAACAGCACAACAGCATGCTTCTTCTTCTTATTATTATTATCATTATTATTATTATTATTATTTGAGAGGGAGTCTCCCTCTGTCACCCAGGCTGGAGTGCAATAGTGCTATCTCAACTCACTGTAACCTTCACCTCCCAGGTTCAAGTGATTCTCCTGCCTCAGCCTCCTGAGTAGCTGGGATTACAGGCATACACCACCATGCCCGGCTACTTTTTGTATTTTTAGTAGAGAGGGGGTTTCACTATGTTGGTCAGGCTGGTCTCAAACTCCTGACCTAATGATCTGCCCACCTCGGCCTCCCAAAGTGCTGGGATTGCAGGTGTAAGCCACTGTGCCTGGCCGACAGCATGCTTATTGTCAGAAATTTTGCTAAATAGGATAGGATGCATAAGAACACTGCCAAGTAAAAAGCAAATATGCACTTAGTGAGGACAACTTTTTATTTAAAAAGATTACCACAGGAGAGAAAGGGACTATTGCAGTAGGGGAAGTGTACTATTGCAATGGGGAAAATAATTAGACTGTAAGAAAGGGACTCTCTCTTGAACAGAGAAAAGTAACCAAGGCTAAAAACAATAGGGTGTGAGGAAAGGGAATGAAAGGGTGGACCAATGGGATAGTAGGCCATACAATGTCTTACTCTGAGGCCAGCCTGTTCTCAGGATTGGCTGTGTACTGGCTCAGGCTGGGCGGTGAAAGGGTGGGCCAAAGTGCAGGGACTTAGAGGAAAGAGAGAAATTGAACCGAGGTTTGGTTAACAAGCATTTTGTTCAATTGCTCAGTGGGGGCAAGCAGTTTAGCTCATCATTTATTAGATAAGGAATGGGAATTTGTTGGTTCGGTATCTAATTTTGCTGTAGGTTAAACACAGGGCATCTGTGCATCTTATCTAAGTCATATGAGAAAGAGTTGTTCTGATGGAGAGCAGATGAGTCCCAAAATTGGGGCTTAGCAGGGGAGGGTTCATGGCTTCATGCAGGAAAGAACTCAAGGGCAAGCTGGTGGTGTTAGACAGCAACTTTTATTGACGCAGCAGGCAATGTACAGCAGCAGCAGAGGTACCAATGGCAGTGTGCCCAGAGTAGCAGCTCAAAGGCAAGTCTGCAGTCATATTTATACCCACTTTTAGTTACATGCAAATTAAGGGGAAGATTATGCAGACATTTTTAGAAAAAGGGTGGTAGTTTCCAGGTCACTGAGTTGTAACTGAAAGGGGCTGTAACTTCAGGGTGTTGCCATGGCAATGGTAAACTGACATGGCACACAGGTGGACGTGTCTTATGGAGAGGTGCTTCCACTTTGTCCCTGTTTTAGCTAGTCCTCAATATGGCCCAGTGTCCAAGCACCACCTCCAGAGTTGAGTCCCACCTCCTACCTCAATTCTTTGCAGTAAGCTGTTTCCTAGAACATGCAAAACAAAGTCGGTGTTGGGGGATGGGAGGGGTTTACTTTACCCTTCACTGCCTTCCAGGAGCAAAGGGCTTCAGTGAAATTCAATATTGTCAACGTGCTCTGGGATGTGAATTCCATCCCTCCAGTCTGGGTGACACCTTCATCTTCTCAACCAGCATTGATATTCCTGCCCAGGAACTTAAGAACTGCCCCTTGCTGTGGTCCGGGTCTCAAGGCTCTTCTCTTGGGAGTTTGAGACTTTTGTCTCTTCCCTTGGAGGCGTCCGCATGCCTCTGTGCCTGGCTTACCTGCAGCCTGTCTAACCCCCAGGAGAGGCATCCGAAACAGCGGATAACCTCTGCTTCCAAACCACCAGCAGTAAAGGCACAGTCCTGAGGCAAACGAATCATCACTTTGGAAATTTGCAACCTATGGACTGAATTTAGCTCACAGAAGTATTTTTTCCACAGGGTGTTTTGCTGTGATTTTTAAACTTGAATTAGATACCTATATAAAAAATCAGGATATTGAATCTAAAAAGCCGAATTTTTAACTTCTCCTGAAAAGTAAATTGCTCCAGCAGTTCTGGCCTGTGTTTCTATTGTATGCTCCTACACTGTTTAACAAAAGTTCTGACAATAAAATTTGTTATTTAAAAAGTTCTATTTATGAATACAAGTGTTACTTTGAGTGCTGTTACTTTTATACAGCCTAAGTGAGGAGGAGTACACATTGCATCTTCTAATCACCACTGTTCCCTGAATCTATTCAGTCATTTATATTTTCTGTGGGCGTTTAAGTATTTCTATTTCCTACCACCAGTTGTCACTTTCAGTACTAGGACAACTAGTCATAGAGATTTTACTTTCAGATAATTTGTTAATCAAGGCATCATTTAGAAAAATTGCTTACTGTTTATTTTGAATTGTCTGACTACATAATAATGATGACATGTATCCTTAAACACATGACCCACTTCACTGGACATTTTACTTGATCATCCCAGCACACTCTCTGCATGGTCAACTTGGTGTTCATAAATTGTGAAATCATGTGATATGGTCAACTCCTACTTGGAGCTTGCTTATACCTTATATAGGGAGAGGGGCTGTGGGGCATCACTGGTGAGTGTAGGAGGCCTGAAAGGAAGTCCTATATCTCCCTCTCCTTTGGACACAAAGGCAGCACAATTTGAAGCCCAGAGTTAAACTGTGTTTTCAGCATTGTGAACACAAGTGTAAAGTCCTCTGTCTCTGAAGCCTTTCCTTGCTCTCTCTTAGGATTAGGGGCTCCTCCCTTGTGCCCCTGTAGCTTTCTGGGCCTATTCCTATTACTGCCCACCCCATTGTATTGTAATTACTTGTTTCTGTGTCTGTGTCCTACCTAGAGGTGAGTCTTGAAGATGAGAATGATGTCTTTCCCATGATTTCAGCCCCAGGCCCATTGAGGCCTTGAGGAATGATCCAGAGACACAGCACTCTTCAACCTTGATCATTACAGTAGGTCTCCTCACTTTGCATTTTCCTAAGGGAGGCATGAAACCTTCATACCTGCAGATATTATATGACAGAAAATAAGAGCATCAGTTTCCCAGTGATGTTTAGCGTTCCTGGTTTCTGCCTCTCGTCTCATCTGACCCGGTAAGTGTCTCCCTATCTCTTAATCACAAGCCTCCTTATCCACAACTGTCTCAGAGAGGGGTTTACCAGACATCCTGTCTCTGTTCTCATCTCCTGGGAGCAGGCCAAAAATGACAATCAATTCATTTGGCTAATTGGTATACTGCTGTCTCTCCACTTTTGCTTCCCAATGTCCATTCCAGGCACAGGATTTGTGCAGTGCAACCTCTCTGGCAGCCTGCTCCAGGCATTTCCATAAGCAAGGGCTTGACCTTTGGCCAGCTTGCAGATCACTATTGGGCTGTGTTGTCTCTATTCAAGGACAGAGCTTTACTATGCAGGTGTGGCGCTACCTCTTTCCAGATCTGAGCTTATAATTGTACAGAAAGTGCGGGCTGACCTTGCCAAGTGTTCAAGGCCCGGGCACTTTCAGTCCTTTGGATGCTGACTAGAGTCTTTCTCAGCATTTACAGAGCTCCCACGGGCCTCTGTCTCAATGCCTACAGGAAATTTGTCTTTGAGGATGTAAGCACTTATGTGACATAATGTCCAAGGCCCCAGAAAATTCCAACTATCCACTTCCTTTCATGCCTGAAGTTGCTTAAATCACCAAAACTTTCATTTACCAAAGTTTTAAAAACCTCTAGGAGCAAGTAAGTTTTTTAATGTAAACTTTTTATTGACTATCACACTCACACATAAAAGTGCACAAATTATGGTTGTGAATGAACCACTCATGTAACCAACACCAGGACCAGAAACAGAACTTTGCCATGTCCTCAGAAGCCACCCTTCTTCCTTGTATTCCTTTGTAGTCCCTTCCCCTCCCCTCATCAGGGAAACCACTATCCTAACTTGGAAAAAGATAGATTACTTGTGTTTGTTTGTTTGAATTGATATATACAATTATAAGTATTTACCCTGTACAACATATTGCTTCAAAGTACATATACAATGTGGAATGACTAAATCTAGCTAGCTAATATATACATTACCTCACATAGTTGTCATTTTGTTTATTTAGTTTTGTCTTTTATAAAAATGGGATCTTGTTGTATGTACTCTTTTGCATATGTAATGCTGCTTTTGCTCAGCTCAATACTCATGAAATTCATCCATGCTGTTGTACGTAGTCGTAGTTTGTTGATTTTCATCACTGCATAGTATTCCACTGTGCAAATAAACCACCATTTACTTAACTATTCTAATGCTGATGGACATTTGGGTTGTTTCTGGATTTTTATATGCAAATAGAGCTCTTACGAACATTCTTGTTCTGGTCTTTCAGTGAATACATATACACTTCTCTGTTGGAAATACATTGAGGAGTGGAACTGTGGAAACCTAGGATAGGCACGATCAGCATTAGTAGGTACAAGGTACTATCAAACATCTTTACCAAGGTAACTGTACCAATTTACACTCCTATCACCAGCATATAAGAATCACAGTCATGCCACATCTTCTCCAACACCAGATCTGTATTTTCCATTGAGCCATTCTGATGGGTGTGTAGTGGTAGTGGTGTGTGTACTTGATATTTATCTGATAACTAGTAAAGATGAGCACTTTGTTTTATGTGCCTTGGTCATTTGGCTATCTTTTGTGTGTATATTTTCTGGTCAAGTCTTTTGAGAATTTTTCTATTAGATTTCTGTCTTTTATGTAATTTTTTTTTTTTTCTTTGAGACCGAGTCTCACTCTGTCACCCAGGCTGGAATGCAGTGGTGCAATCTTGGTTCACTGCAACCTCCGCCTCCTATGTCAAGTGTTTCTCGGGCCTCCGCCTCCTGGGTAGCTGGGATTACAGGTGTGTGCCACCATGCCCGGGTACTTTTTGTATTTTTAGTAGAGACAGGGTTTCACCATGTTGGCCAGGGTGGTCTCAAACTCCTGACCTCAAATGACCCACTCACCTTGGCCTCCCAAAGTGCTGGAATTACAGGCATGAGCAACTACGCCTCTTGGGCTGTCTTTTATGTAATGATTTTTAAAGATTTTTATATATTCTGATAATTTGTTGGATATACATATTGTAGATATTTTCTCCCACCCTGTGTCTTAACTTTTCATTTTCTTAATACAGTATTTTAAGTGAACAGAAGTTCTTTATTTTGTGTTCCTTATGATTAACTCCCTGTGTGTCCTATTTAAGAACATTTTTCTTGCCCTAAAGAAGTTATCATATCATGAAGATATTTTCCTAGAAATTGACTTTTGTATACAGTGTGAGGTAGAAATCCATTTTTTTACTGTATTATTCAGTTGACTTGAGTCTATTTATTGAAAAAACTATACTTAACCCTATACCATTAATCATAGGACTAAATTATGTATATAGGTCTGTTTCTGGACTGTATTTGAGAAACAGTTAATTGTTAAACTTTTTCTAATTATTTTCTCAAGTAGCATTTATTATGTACTTACTATGAATGAGGCATCACATTATGCTAAGCATTTCACTTGTATCGTTTCATTTTAAATTTCATCAACCCTCTATGAGATAGGAACTGTTATTATCCCCGTTTATAGATGTGAATATCAAACGAGTTACCCAAGTTCTCCTAGCTAGTGCATAGCAGAATGCAGGTCTAGTTGACTTTAAAGTACGGTTCTTTACTGTTTCCCAGAGCAGCCTTTGAGGGGGAAAGGAACAATAACATTTTGGGGGTTGGTGGGGGAGAAGTGATGGATAGGAGTGAGGACCTATAAAAAGATGAACAGGTGAAGAATGAAGAAGTAGAGTATGCTAAAAACGAAGTCTGCAAGCATCACACTTTTGCTTGGAAGAGGTACTTTAATCGTTTGTGTGTTTTGTTGTAGTGTCAAATCCCCATTTGAAGCCAACTTATCATTTCCCCAAGACAATGTAATTTTTTAGTCACCTCCTCCATTTTCATCAGAGGCACTTATGTTATTTCAGTGTCTTCAGTTTTGGAGGCACCTTTCACTTCTGTATCCTTTGTGCCCTATACCCAGTGACTCATATCTTTTATCACTTATTTCTTCAACTCACTCTTAAATGAAATTTTCCTTTTCCATTCCCACCACTTCCTGCACTCTATCTATATTGCCTCCTCTTTAAAACAATAGTGAACATTTAAGTGAACATTTACTGAACATTTAAGTCTTACCATGTGCCAGGCACTAGCCTAAACACTTTAAATGCAACCTCTAATTGATTCTCACAAGACTACTGTGAAGTAGTTACTGTCATTATTCCCATTTTACAGAAGACGATGAAAACTTGAAGAACATTAAGTGATGCTCAATGTCACATAGCTGGTAAATGGCAGAGCCAGGATTTATATATAAATTCGATTTCAGATATCTACCAGTCCAAACCACCACTGTATTCTTTACAATACTTCCCTAGCTCTAAACTAATCTCTGCACCCTAGCATTTAAGAATGCCCCAAATCTGGCTCTAATCTCTCTTTCTGATCTTTCTTTCACTAATCCTTTTCAAAAATTCTTCTCCAGCTCAAGTGATCTACTCAAATTCCCCTAAGGAACCTGTGGATATTTCCACCTCTAATCTTTTACCGAAACTCCCTTGCCTTGACTGCCCCCTCCTTTCATCTCCTCTCCTCTTAAGATCTACATTTAAGTCATAGCTTAAGTCCCACTTCCTCTACAAAGCCTTTCCTGCCTCTTACTAATCCCTCTGTCTCAATTTATCTGGTACCTTTCCTCCATAAAAATAATTTCTAATTTTTTTAAGTATCACAAACCACCATGGGCCTTATTGAAAGGCAATATGTATGGTGGTCAATAGTGTGAGCTTTGGGCTAAGCACTGTGACTCACACCTGTAATCCCAGCACTTTGGAAGGCCGAGGTGGGAGAATAGCTTGAGCTTAGAAGTGTGAGATCAGCCTGAGAAACATAGTGAGACCCTGTCTCTACAGAATGTTTTCAAATAGGCAGGTGTGCTGGCAACAGCCTATGGTCCAGCTACTCAGCAGGCTGAGGTGGGAGGATTGCTTGAGCCTTGGAGTTGAGGTTGCAGTGAGCCATGACTATGCCACTGCACTGTAGCCTGGGCAACAGAGAGATAACACACCCTCCCTACCTATTTCTCTCTATATATACATATGTGTGTGTGTGTGTGTATATGTATATATTTAGTATTAGTTCTCACATTGCTATAAAGAACTACCTGGGACTAGGTAATTTGTTTAAAAAAAAAAAAAAGAGGTTTAATTCATTCACAGTTCTACAGGCTGCACAAGAAGCATGGCTGGGGAGGCTTCAGGAAATTTACAATTGTGGTGGAAGGTGAAGAGGAAGCAGACATGTCTTACATGGCAGCAGTAGGAGAAAGAGAGCAAAGAGGGAGGTGCTACACACTTTTAAATAACCAGATTTCTTAAGAATTCTATCACAAGATAGCACTAGGGAGATGGTGCTAAACCCATTAGAAATCACCCCCATGATCCAATCACCTCCCATCAGGCCCCACCTCCGACACTGGGAATTACAATTCAACATAAGATTTGGGTAGACACAGAGCCAAACCATATCATATATATATGGTGTGAGGTTTGAAGTCAGTTATATTTGTGCCCCCATTTGCCTGCTCATGACTCTGGAAGTGTTATATAATTTTTTAAAAATCTGTTTTCTTATTGTACAATGGGGATAATAATAGTACCTACTTCATTTGTTCAATAAATATTCTGAGCACCTATCATGTGTCTGGCACTGTGCTGAGCACTGGGGATTCCACACTGAAAAAAAGAGGTAAGCTTCCTGCCATTGTGGAGCTTGCATCTCAGTGAGGGAAACAGGGCTAAATTATTACTCTGTATGTAGCTAAGTGCAATGGAAAGTAATGTGCATATTATCAGTAATCCTATCTAGTCTGTGGGAGAGGTGCTCATAAAAGGCCTTTCCTTCACCTAAGTTGAGTTTTGAAGGATAAAGAGGAGTTAGGGAGGCAAAGAGAAAGGGTTGAAGACCATGCCGGGTAGAGGAAGTGGTAAATTTGAAGAGGCATGCATGTTGAAGAAACAAAGAAAGCCCAGCGTGGCTGAGGTCTCATCAAATGTTATGGAGGTTAAGTGAGAGAGCAGATGGTTCTGGATATTAATTGGTATATAACAAACAACCTCAAGGCTTAGTGGCTTGAAAAAATAATACTTACTCTGATTATTAATCTGCAATCTGGGTGAGACTCAGTGAGGTTACTTCATCTCTGCTCCACTCCATGTCAGCTAAAGAAGTAGAGTGACAAACCCAGGCAGAAGCTCTATCACCTTTTACAACTTAGCCTCAGAAGTCTCTTAGCATTACTTCTGCTGTAGTCACTGACATGCCCAGATTCAAAGCTGTGGCCATAGGTATTAGCTTACCATAGAGAAGTGTTAGCATCATATTATAAAAAGAACATGTTTAATGGGATATATTGGTATATTTGGTATATAATGGTATATATTGGTATATTTTTGGAAAATGCAGTCTTCTCAAAGACATACAGTATTAGTAGAATGCACATTCAGCCGGTCACAGTGGCTCATGCCTGTAATCCCAGCACTTTAGGAGGCCGCAGCGGGATCACTTGAGGTCAGGAGTTCGAGACCAGCCTGGCCAACATGGTGAAACCCTGTCTCTACTAAAAATACATGGTGGTTCACACCTGTAGTCCCAGCTACTGGGAAGGTTGAAGCAGGAGAATGGCTTGAACCCAGGAGGTGGAGGTTGAGCTGAGATGGTACCACTATACTTCAGCCTGGGTGACGAAGTGAGACTCTGTCTCAAAGAAAAAAAAAAAAAGAAAAGAAAAGAATGCACATTTGCTGGGCGTGGTGGCTCATGCCTGTAATTCCAGCACTTTGGGAAACCAAGGTGGGTGGATCACCTGAGGTCAGGAGCTCGAGACCAGCCTGACCAACATGGTGAAACCCCCGTCTCTACTAAAAAAAAAAAAAAAAATTAGCTGGGTGTGGTGTGCGCCTGTAGTCCCAGCTACTTGGGAGGCTGAGACAGGAGAATTGCTCGAACCCAGGAGGCAGGGGTTGGAGTGAGCCAAGATCATGCCACTACACTCCAACCTGGGTGACAGAGTGAGACTTGGTCTTGAATTTTAAAAAATGCACATTCATAGTTTATATTAGAATTGTTACTTGGTATTATCACCACCATCATCACCCAACTTCCCTCATCCTCACCACATACTTAATATAGTATTTTGTTGCTTTGAGTTACACAGCATTAGTGCACATTTAAATTTTTCATATCCGTTGAAATAACATTTTATAAATTAGGAACAACAGGTTCATGCACTTACTAGACACTTGGCATATGATAGAATATATTGTTGTAGTTACTCCATATATTGTCTTTCTTACTAGTCAACCTTCAAGGTAAGGAGTTGCTGTTACATGCCTGTAACTCTGATGTCTGGGACAGTGTCCTGCCCAGAGTAGGCACTTAATAAATGTTTGTGTTTTTTATTGTTGTTGAGCTATAATTGTGAACTTGAGATTTCCTAAGCAGGTAGGTTTTCTATCCTGTATTATTTTTAGTTCAGATCATGCAATCTATGCCTAATATATATTTTCTATTTACTCTTTTTCAGTAACTGCTGTCTCAAAGTAAAAAATGGAAATCTTTGACTGAATGGACTGGTAGCAACAGATATGAAATTCTTAGAAATGTTGGAACCAGAAGCTACTTCCCACACAATCCATGAAGTGGGGGAGAGAGAGAAAGAGAAAGAGAGAGAGAGAAACTGGGTCTTGCAGAGAGGCAGAGACAAATACTACCCAGTTCTTGACCCTCACCAGGTTTTTGGCTTTAGGTTCTGTGCCTCTCTTCCTCATGTGTGAAATGAGGCTAACAACACAGCAGCACAGGGTTGCTGGAAGAGTAAAATGAAGCAACAAACAAGAAGATGTTAGGGATGGTAGAAAAATGCTAATAAATGTCAAATATGGATAGAAAGGAAATTGGATACGAGGTATAGGTCTGTTTAATTTTATTAATAATAAAATAATTATATATTTACCAGAAAAGAAACTGCTTGACAAAATAATTCAATATACTATAACGTTAAATTCTAAGGCTTCCTGTTGCTTTAACTTTTTTTAGTAAATGTTTTTGTTGAAGTATAATCTGATTGCATTTTGGAATAATTTAATTTACAATAATTTAATTTATCTTATAGCCTTTTAAGATCACATTCACTGCAATGGGTAAAGCAGAATGTATCCATAATTTATTGTCGGGGTTAGAGACTTGAACTGATAAGGATATCGTTATCTACTGTTTAGGGTAAAAGATGTAAAATGAGTGTGCATTAAGTGCCAAGGTTGTCTCTAAAAAGGGCCCACTGTAAAAGCCAGAAGCGTGCCAGTTCAATTCAACAAATATTTAATTAGCACTTGTGATTTCCAAGGCACCGTTTTGGGTACTGAGGAGGAAGCAAAAATGAATAGCTGCTAATGGCAGCGAAAGACAAGACATGAACCAAGCAACTAGACTGGAAAGAGTGGGGCGTCATGATGTAGAAAAGGCAAAGCACAGGAAGAACCTAGAGGCGCTTAAAATAATCCAACTTTTCCTGCCTTCCTTCTTCTTTTTAAGATTCTATTTTGGATCCCTTTTCGCACGTGCCAGGTCGCTTGTCGGCAGAGAATCCTCAACCCTGAGAAATCTCTCCTCCCTATTCTTTCTTTCCTTACAAATTCGATGAGCTCTTCTGCCATCAGCACTACTTTTGGAATGGTATCTATTGTGTGGGTGGTGAAACGATGGAAAGATATTTTTGTTCTAATTATGAGAACTGTTTTACTGGGGGAAGGAGGGAGAGGCTTAAATGAAGCGCTGATGAGATGCTCTGCGAAGATCCTCCGAGGAGGCGTTACTAAGGTTACTAGAGAGAGGACTGCAGGTGATAGGCAGGGTAAAACAAAATATATTTTCAAATGAGAGCCGTGGGCTGAGCAGCAAGCAGTGCCAGCAGTACTAGATGCCGGATTCCCTAGAGGGGAAAGGAAGGCGGTCCAGGGAAAAACTGGGAGCCGCGACTTGGCGAAAGCCGAGAGCTTCTTCGTCCCTTCCGGGCCGTTTCTCCCGCTGCCCTTGTTTCCCGGAGCTGTTCTGGCTGTAGCACAAGATCGGCGCACTCGGGCGACGGTGCCATTTAGATGTAACACGTGGTCGTATAGGACCGGAAGTAGTGCCCAGTCGGGACCCGTAGGGAGAGGCGGGTAGCGGGCGACGGCGGCGGCGGTTGTGGGGAGGCTGCGCGGCCGGGCGCATGGGACCTGTCCTGCAGCGGCTCTCTCAGGCTGTGGGTCGTCGCTGCAGCTGCCGGGAAAGAAGGAAACGACGATTCCGGGGGCGAACTTGGCACACAGGGAGGAAGGGAAAGGGTGTGTGACGAGGGCTGTGGGTATATTTGGCATCAGGGAGAAGGACCTCAAAACTTGCTTTTCATATAGTACTAGTTGATTGTCGGGTTTTGTTTGGTTTTGTTTTGGATGACAGATTCTGGAGACACCTGGCATCTCCGTTCTTGAGTTTCTGCCGGCTCTTGTCAGTTGATTCGTAGCCTGAAGTGAGTGAGAGCTTTTTAGTTCAACCAGTGAGTTAAGAAAGGTATGGGTTGGATGGAGCGGCCAGCTAATAAAGAAATGGGAGAGTAGGAGCAAGAGTAGGAAGTGGTGTCCTGGGGCGAGGGACAAGATGATGATGATGATAGTTAACATTTACTGGGTTTCACTATAGAAGACAACGATAAAACCCTTTAGATGAGGTAACTCATTTAATCTCTATTCCTATGAGGTCAGTCATCTTACTAGCCTCTTTTTATAAATGAGGACACTGAGTCTTGGAGAGGTTAAGGAACAGGCCCAAAGAAAGACAAATGGAAAGTGCAGAGCCAGGCTGTGAATTCTAGTAGGCTGATCTCAGAATATATCTCTAAACTCCATGCTACAGCTGTCCCCGATCAAGATGGAAAGAAAGTGAGGACATAGGACAAAGAGTGAGAGAACAATATGGCTTGAACAGATGTGATAAGACAGCTGGAGTTGACCTAAAAAAGGGTGTAAAATCCAGGTGTGTAAGGCAATAACAGATGTAAGGGAGGGTAGAGTTGGAACTGTGGCTTTCTAACCTTCGTCTCCAACCTTAACTAGCATCTTCCTCTAGGATTTTAGTGGGACAGAGAAGAGAGGTATATACCCACACACCTAAGTTTGAAAGTGGAGTTACAGACTTTAAAGGTTGTTTAAGATTTAAACAACTTAAAGATTATTTCTCGTAGCTACCTTATTTAATAGATGAAGTCCAGGGAGATGAAATGACTTATTCAGGGTAGCTAGGACTAGAAACGTCGTTTATCATAGATCCAATGCAATGAAGTTTAGGGAATTCTTTCCTCTTTTTCCTGCTGCACTTGCTGTCGTTATATTAGTTTTAATAATTTGATATATCATTTAACCTGGACTGTTCCTTCCAGCCATGTAAATTAGTTATTTGTGACATCAAATAGTCAAATAATCCATCCATCCATCTTAGTGTGTGTTCCAAATTCAGTGTAAAGCTGGAACCAGGAACTTCTTCCAATACAATTGAGTGACAACTGACGTCTTCCAGCATTTGTAAGAGTTTCAGTTCAAAAATGAAGTCCCAGCATTTTGGGAGGCTGAGGTGGATGGATTGCTGAAGCCCAGGAGTTCGAGACCAGCTTGGGCAACATGATGAAACCCCTTATCTACAAAAAAAAATTTTTTTAAAGTTTGACAGGTGTGGTGGTGCATTCCTATAGTCTCAGCCTGGAGAGACTGAAGTGGGAGGATCAATTGAGCCCAGGAGGTTGAGGATGTTGTGAGCCATCATGGTGCCACAGCACTCCAGCCAGGGCAACAGAGCAAGACTCTCCAAAAATAACTAGATAAATAAAATGAAACAAGAGAAGGCTGACTAGTCCAAAGGGAAAGGTGGTTTACCTTAAAGAAACTCAAAAGAAAATGGAAATCTCTACATATGTTGAAAAAGATTACAGGAAAATTTTCATCAATTGATGATGTACTGTTCATAAGTACTGTAATTCTCCTGGAATGTAGTAAATCATATTCCAGAGAGGAAATCTGGAGTAGTTGAAATTGTGGGCACAAGAATCAAGTAGAGCAGATTAGCCACTTACTGGATTTGTAAAATAGATTTACTTTACTTTGATTACTTCTTTCCTAAATGAAGATAACTTTCTAACTTGCAGAATTAGAAGCATTGTTTGTAAAGTACTTAACACAAATGTCTGGAACAAAGTTGGTGATAAACACACAGTGATTACTACTACTCTGAATCAAAAGTGAAGCATTGCCAAACCTTGTAAGCAGTCACTGCAGCTTCTAGGCCTGGTTTTCAGTGAAAAGATCAAAGAGTAGCCTTCTTTGTTCACCTAATGACAATTAAGGGTGTAAAATGTTGATGCATTTTCTGAAAGGTGTGTCTCTTATTTAAAAGTGAATGAAAGTTTTAGATGGCTAGATGGCCGGTGAACAGGAATCTGCCCACAATGATCCTTGAAAACTAACTTATTTTTTAATTATTCTGTTTCCTGGACAATTGGCAACCTGGATTCTAAATAGCTTTGTACTCCTTTACAGATGCATGGTCATGGAGGCTACGATTCTGATTTTAGTGATGATGAACACTGTGGAGAATCCAGCAAAAGGAAAACAAGGTAAGTACTTTTTTTTATTGATCTGTTTTTCACATCCTTTCTAGATTAATATGAAGCATAAATAACTAAGAGTGAAATTTTTGAATTGTGTTTACATGTGAAGACAATTGCTCTAGTGAAGTTTTCATTAAATTAATACGTTGATTAAAAATTGGAGAACAATTGTGGGAAAAATAAAACATTAATTCTGCGAAGGGGTTTATTGAAAGGGAAAGAAGAGTTTCAGATTTCTGGAATCTTTTCAGAAATCAGTGAAACCTTTTCATTGCATATATTTTTCATTCAACTGTCAAGGACTGTTTATTTGCAAATGTAGCTCAGAAGGGGCTTGAATGGTGGTCTCTTGCCAGTACTTGCCTTCAAAGTGAAGTTAATATGGAGGATGAAAGTATAATGCAGCACAGTTCTTATGGATACATGAATGAGCAGACTAAGAGGTCATGGGAAGAAACTCAAGGAAGGTTTTATTGAATTGCAAGAAACAAGAACTCTTAGCACATAAAGCCTGTGCATTATAAGCAGGATATGTCTTGGTGGAGCTGCTGTGCTGCTGTGCGTAGGAGCATTGTTCTTAGCTTTCAGTGCATAGAAACTCAGTTTTATACTTTGACTCAGGAGTAGTTGACTGATGTATACTAACCAGACTTACACACCAGGCTGTTGACTAATTTTTGCTAAGCAAACTTACAGAAATTGGCTTATCGTTTCACCCTGAGAGCAATATATTAGGCATACTCACAGTGTCTGAACATTTTTGTAGGATACTCAGTCTTTGTGATAACTCAAAGGATAGTACTAATTATAATAAATTACATTTTTGATGCTTTACATTTTCTAGATTTTTCATTCAAAAATATTACTTTGTAAGAACAGAATTTGAGCAAATCTAGTTGGATACTCTGCTCCAGGATTATATTCATCACTGTAACTAGGGCTGATCGTCTATGGCAGGGTGTCCAATCTTTTGGCTTCCCTGAGCCACATTGGAAGAAGAAGAATTGTCTTGGGCCGCACACTACAGTGGAGCACACACAATTGTTGAGTCTGTTGGCTCACACTGTTGGCCTGGAGCAGTGCTGGGTCTGCATAAAATACACTAATGATAGCCAATGAGGTTAAAAAAAATTGTGAACAAATGTGTTAATGTTTACAAATTTTTGTTGGGCCACATTCAAAACTATCCTGGGCCACATGAGGCCCACAGGTTGGATGAGCTTGATCTATGGTTTGTTTTCTCTATAATCAGCCTTGCTTTTTGCTTATTATTAATTACCAGAAACTTCCTTATCACTGTGTTACAGATAGAGAAATTAAGAAACAAAGAGATATATAATCGAGTCTTATTAAGATTAAAGTAGTAATTGACAGAATTAGGATTTGAATCAGGAACCTAGGTGATATGACACTAGAGTCCATGCTTTTGTTAGTTTCATCTTCCCCATGTTATGGGTATTAACGTTAAGGTATTAATTAAGCTATTTAAGGAAATGTAAAATATCTTGTTAAAGATCAGTGAGTCTCCTTAAAGCTAAGACTTACATTCTTTAAAGTATATTCCAATTATGAAAATACAAAGAATTAGAAAATAACCTTTGGAAAAAATGAACTCTTATTTTCTTCTTATATACCAGGACAGTTGAAGATGACTTACTGCTCCAAAAACCATTTCAGAAAGAAAAGCATGGAAAGGTGGCCCATAAACAAGTTGCAGCGGAATTGCTGGATAGGTATGGTATTTCAATGTCAATTCTATTTCTTGGTTTAAGTTGCTTCATCAACTATGGACTAAAAGATTTGATTATGTTAATTTGAATATAGACATTTTGAATTTTCTTTAAAAAATTTGTTTTAACAGGGAAGAAGCAAGAAATAGAAGGTTTCATCTCATAGCTATGGATGCTGTATCCTTTTTGTATTTCCAGATTTTTATAACTAGTAGAATATTTTAAAATCTGCTTTTTTGTTTTATAAAATTTTGTGAAGTCAAATAGGCCTTTTTATTTTTAAAGATAAGTATTTAGTGATGTAGGATTTTGCCATTTATACTTTTGGGTACAATTCTCTTTTACTAATATATAGGAAAGATTTAGAAACAAAAATAATGAAACATATTACTAGTACTCTATAAATAGGTTTATAAAGTACATGAATCTGCAAATATATTTTCCTAATTGTTTTTTCAAGCTTTCAACATTTCCTTTTCGTATACTTATCTTTAGTCTCATTTTAATTTATGCTTTTCCTACCTAGTTCTTTGCTATTTAAGGTCTCTACAAAACTTGTATTTAAAATTAGGTCTATCCAGCCTGTCCCTGGATCTAAGGAAAAAGTAGAAATAAAATGAGGCCTGCCTGTGGACTGTCCTCAGGCCTGCCATGGCTTTAATTTTTAGGCATGACTTAAAGCTATCTTTAAGATAAACCCTGCCTTCTGGTTATAGCCATTTCTCAACTCAGTTTTTTAATAAGACTGGCTAATGATGCTTAACCGCTACGCTGGCCATCCATACTGCTGTTGAGAATATTGGAGAATTAAAGAGAGACCAAGCAAGAACTGAAGTATCTTTGGGTATTTATTGCTGTGATCAGAATTGGGAGAAGGAGACAGTGTCAATTTGATACGCCCCGTACCTGTAATCATCTGTTTCACTGTGTTATTCCAATATTTTTCTTTAAGTTATAGAAGTACCATTGTGTCACTAATTGATTTATTCCTCTTATCTCCTAACCTAGTAGCTTAGCTTTTCCATGGATCTCATCTGCCGTTTGTTCCTTTAGCATTTAAACATTTGCTCTGCCTTCTCTGACACCCACTGCATTGGGGGCACCTAGTTAGAGCCTGGTGAGAGTGAAAGTATAGACACTCCTTTTCTGGCATAGGTGGAGGTGGAGCCACAGTTTTTTTGTTTGTTTTTTGTTTTGTGTTTGAGGATTTATTTTATTTTATTTTTTCTTTATTTTATTTTATTACTTTAAATTCTGGTATACATGTGCAGAACATGCAGATTTGTTACATAGGGTATACATGTGCCATGGTGGTGTACTGTACCTGTCAACCCGTCACCCTCGCCCTTCCCTGCCCACAGGCTCCAGTGTGTTTTGTTCCCCTCCCTGTGTCCATGTGTTCTCATTGTTCAGCTCCCATTTATGGGTGAGAACATGTGGTGTTTGGTTTTCTGTTCCTGTGTTGGTTTGCTGAGGATGGTGGCTTCCAGCTTCATCCATGTCCCTGCAAAGGACATGATCTCGTTTCTTTTTGTGATTGCATAGTATTCCATGGTGTATATGTACCACATTTTCTTTATCTAGTCTATCATTGATGGACATTTGAATGGGTTCCATGTGTTTGCTATTGTGAATAGTGCTGCAATAAACACACATGTGCATGTATCTTTATAATAGAATGATTTATATTCCTTTTGGTATATACCCAGTAATGGGATTGCTGGATCAAATGATATTTCTGGTTCTAGATCCTTGAGGAATTGCCACATCGTCTTCCATAATGGTTGAACCATTTTACATTCCCATCAACAGTGTAAAAGCGTTCCTGTTTCTCCACAACCTTGCTAGCATCTGTTTTTTCCTGACTTTTTAATAATTGCGATTCTGACTGGGAGCCACAGTTTTCTTTGGGTTGTTTGACAAGAGTAAAGTAGTTATTGTCTAAAAGTTGTCTTGCTAAACTGACTCTTGGTCATTTGGTTAGAGAGAACAGGCTTTCATTGAGGCTTTTTTAGTCCGTGCCTGTTGGTGTTTCCAGGTTGTCAGCTTCTTTACCTCCAAATCTAGGATATATGAGACAAAAAGAAAACCTAGGGAACTCGCTATCATGTCATACCGTAGGTCTTCAGGAGGTCCCTAGTGGTATGCCTTCTTCCCTCTACTTTTTAGAGTCTTTTTATATTTGATATATAATGTACAAGGATTTTAGTTGTTGTTAGTATGAGGAATAGGGAGAAGTACATCTTTGCCTACTCCATCTTCCCGGAAGCAAAAGTTCCACCCGCCACCTGTTCTTGTACATAAAATTATATTGGAATACAGCCATGCTTCATTTATATGTTGTCTTTGGCTGCTTTCATGCTAAAATGGCAGAACTGAGCATTTGCAACAGAGACCATATGGCTTGCAAAGCCTGAAATATTTACCATCTGGCCCTTTGCAGAAAATGTTTGCTGACCCCAGCTCTAATAGGCTACATGACTTGCCATGGTCACGTGACCAGTTAGTGGTAGATCGAGAGCTAGAATCCAGATCTCCAGATATTTGGCTTTTCTTTCTGTCTCTCTCTCTCTTTCTTTTTTCTTTCCCCCTGAAATAGTAACTGGTTTGTTACAATATGAAAATATCACTGTCTGATTAAATTGTCTATTAGTACACATTATGATCAATTAAATCACTGTATATCTTTAATGTAACAGTCACAGAGTATTGTAGAAGGCGAGGTTAGCTATTATATGCATGTTTGGCTCTAGAGAGAGCTGTTGAGCTTTTTAAAACAGTAAAATGCTCATATATTTTGTTACACTGCTTTGAAAGTAAACATGGCATTTTATTCTTTGAATTTAAAAGACAATATAGAAACTGATTTTTTATATTTGCTTTTTTTGAAAGTTTAATGTTAGGATTTCATACTATAAAAGTTGCATCTTCTACTTAGAGGCTTTATCATTGCTAAAATAGATAAATTATATTTTATGATAATGAAAGATAAATTCTACTCTACTTTTAGAAACTATAATTTTTAAATTTTTCATATTGTGATTATTAGAATGAGTGGTGGTAGGAGGCTATATGCAGTTCAGCAATAGAATAAGAAGCTGTCTTTCTCCCCAGATGGAGATATATTTTTATCACAAGAGTAGTGTATGCTTGAAAAATATTCAAAAGAAAGCCTCTACTTTACAATCTTCACTTTCAACAATTTAATATATACCCTTCTAGATTTTCTGAATGTATAAGCATGTATACTATGTGAATACTTTTATATTTTATTTTTATTTATTTGTTTACTTTTTTGAGACAGAGTCTCGCTGTGTTGCCCAGGCTGGAGGAGCGCAGTGGCCTGATCTCGGCTCACTGCAAGCTCTGCCTCCCAGGTTCAAGCAATTCTCCTGCCTCAGCCTCCCGAGTAGCTGGGATTACAGGCGTGCGCCACCACGCCCGGCTAATTTTGTATTTTTAGTAGAGACAGGATTTCACCATCTTGGTCAGGCTGGTCTTGAACTCCTGACCTCGTGATCCACCCACCTCGGCCTCCCAAAGTGCTGGGATTACAGGCATGAGCCACCGTGCCCAGCGGTGAATATTTTTAAAGAAACTAAATAGACTCATACTATGCTTTTTTTACCCCCAATCGGCAATATATTATGACACCAAACAACTCCTGAGAGAATAAAATCCTTAATTTTTTGCATTTCAGTATCAAAGACATACAAAGTTTGTAAATGACTACATTTTATATTATGGTGGCAAAAAAGAAGATTTCAAGCGTTTGGGGTAAGTATCAGGAAGTTTACATAGAAGGGAATGTGGGTTATGGAGAACTTCAAAGACCCACAGCTACTGTGCCTTCTGATTCTGTCATTCTTCCCTGCTTTCTATTCCAGTTTGCCTTTTTTTTTTTTTAAGATGGAGTCTCACTCTGTTGCTCAGGCTGGAGAGCAGTGGCTTGATCTCAGCTCACTGCAACCTCTGCTGCCGTGGTTCAAGCAATTCTCCTACCTCAGTCTCCCGAGTAGGGATTACAAGCTCCTGCCACCGTGCCTGGCTAATTTTTGTATTTTTAGTAGAGACGGGATTTCACCATCTTGGTCAGGCTGGTCTTGAACTCCTGACCTCGTGATCCACCCACCTTGGCCTCCCAAAGTGCTGGGATTACAGGCATGAGCCACCGCTCCTGGCCCCAGTTTCTTTTTTATATTATAAGGTAGAGATACCATCCACAGGTCCTAACTGAGTAGCTCTTCATGAATCCAATATCTTTGAACAGGCCTCAGGTAGACTATACATGCTGAGCCGGGCACAACCCTGGTGATAAAAGGATATGTGAGGTATACCATGTGTCTTCTTGGCAAGGATCTTTGAAATAAGGAAATTTTTAGACCTTAATGTTTGGGATTGCTTTTTAAAAAAGGTAAACAAGAAATCTCACTCTAGCATTTCTTGCACATCAAAGTCCTTCCCATGTTTGACTCTTCTGTCAGAACTTCTTGTTTTGTTTTGTTATTGTTTTTGTGGTTTTTTTTGTTTGTTTGTTTGTTTTTGAGAAGGAGTCTCGCTCTGTCGCCCAGGCTGGAGTGCAGTGGCGCGATCTCGGCTCACTGCAAGCTCTGTCTCCCTGGTTCACGCCATTCTCCTGCCTCAGCCTCCCGAGTAGCTGGGACTATAGGCGCCTGCCACCACGCCCGGCTAATTTTTTTGTATTTTTAGTAGAGACGGGGCTTCACGATGTTAGGCAGGATGGTATCGATCTCCTGACCTGCTGATCTGCGGCCTCCCAAAGTGTTGGGATTACAGGCGTGAGCCACCACCCCTGGCCTTGTTTTTGGTTTTTTAATTTTTATTTTTATTTCAATAGTTTTTGGGGTACAGGTGGTTTTTGGTTGCCTGGATAACTTCTTTAGTGGTGATTTCTGAGATTTTAGTGCACCCATCACCCAAGCACTGTATGCTATTCCTAAAATGTAGTCTTTTATCCCTCACCTCCCTCCCGGCCTTCCCCCGCCTTAAGTCCCTAGAGTCCATTATATGACTCTTTTGCCTTTGCATCCTCATAGCTTAGCTCCTACACGTCAATGAGAACATAGGATATCTGGTTTTCCATTCCTGAGTTACTTCACTTAGAATAATGGCCTCCTCCATCCAAGTTACTGCAAAAGACATCCTTTCATTCCTTTCTGTGGCTGAGTAATATTCCTTGGTATATATATATATATATATATATATACACACACACCACATTTTCTTTATCCACTCATTGGTTAATGGGCCCTTCGGTCGGTTCCATAGCTTTGCAATTGTGAATTGTACTGCTATAGTGTGCACAGGTCTTAGAACTTCTTAGTTTTATGTGAGTTTTTTTTTTCCCTCTAACAATTTTCTGAGTTGGTAGCGCTCTGAGAAACTTTAGTACCATCTCATTTACCCCCAATTTATCTCCCCTGTATCTCCCAATAATCACTTTTTTTTTTTTTTTTTTTTAACCCCCAGACTGTTAGTTAGCATTTTATTTTGAAAGATCAATCCCTTTGGCTCTCTTCCTCCTTTACTCAGTCTTCTACCTAGGAAACTGTAGTAAAATGAGATATGGAAAACTTTTCATATTTTTTAAAATTAAATCTCAGCAGAGTGGTGTTTTATAGACTTTTGGTTAGATTCTGAAACTTATTTTCATTCACTTTTCTTTATTCATTTAGTGTTTAGTCAGGTTTCTCATTCTAGCTTTGGTAACTTAGCACCATTTGTATAATTGAAACCAATGCTACAGACAGATTCCTTATCCATTTAACTTGCTTCTATAGTACTGTTTTTTATAAGTACCTTTGGAAAATACTGAAGTATTTTTATAAATATATGAACAAATATATATACTCACAAAAGAACTATATTCATGTATTATATTTTTAATAAAATTTTCCAAAACTCACAGAGCTATTTAACCTAAATTTGACTACTTTTGTTTTTGTATTAAATTGAAAAAGTTCTGTTTTCCAGGGAAAATGACAAGACAGACTTGGATGTTATACGAGAAAATCATAGATTCCTATGGAATGAGGAGGACGAAATGGACATGACTTGGTAATTAGCCATCAGAGGCATAATGCATCAAATGCTTTAGTCCTGTTTCTCCTGTTTTCTGAGTGGTTTTTTGTCACTTAGTCAAGGTGTTCAGCCCCTTCATAGAACAGTTCAGAATCAAGGACATAAAATCATACCTAGGATTATTTGGTTCTTTTGGTAATTTTTGGCAGTTTTAACTGACTTCTCAGTGTTTGACTTAGTCTTCAAAAACATTATTTTTTACAGTATTGTGTGTTATCTTGTAATATGCTATTATATGCTGCTGCTTTAATTTTTAAAGTTTTGGAGAAAAGTCATACCTGAAAATGTTTTTTTAAATCCAAACATTACAAAGGGTAAACAGTGAAGAGTGATTCTCCTTCTCATTTGTGACTGTCATTCTCCAATTTCCCTCCCTGAGTGAACCACTTTTAATAGTTAGTATCCAGATATTCCATGCACATGTAAGTAATAGTTCTCTTAAAACTTTAATATTTATGTCATATGTATTCTTTGACATCACTTGAAAGTAGCAAACCGTGGTTGAGTTTCTAAATGTATATTTATATTTTTATGGATCTAGGGAGAAGAGACTTGCTAAGAAATACTATGATAAATTATTTAAGGAATACTGCATAGCAGATCTCAGTAAATATAAAGAAAATAAGGTATGCTTTCCATATATTTATAGAAAGAGGTTCTTATTCAAGTAAAATATTAACTTTTATTATACTATCATGCCCCCCCCCCACATTATTCTTTTAAAGATGCTAATTCTAGACTCAGTTGTCCTGCATTTATGATGTGTCATTTGGACCATTTAACCTCTGCAGCTGTGGAGTTTACAGAAGGCCTATGGAAATTTAGAAGGAAATTTATGCTTTTTTTCTTTTGTGAGCTGAGGCATGAAAAGTCTAAAATTAAACACAAGTGGGTATTGGATCCTGTTTCATCCTGACTCTAGTCTAGAGCCTCTAGTGATTGTGATGAATGATTTAACTCTACAGAATAATGTCTTATTTCACAGATGATGTTTGAAATTGATAGATTTTAAAAATTGATTACCATTTATAGAGATCCAGATGTACATCTTCTATTACGTAAATGTCTATTCTAGTAAAATTAACATTTCAATCGGTGCTAATTAGTAATGTCAGATTTCCTTTCCCACTTTACATCTTAGTTTAGTTAATATTTTTATTTTTGGTTGGGTGTAATGGCTCATGCCTGTAATCTCAGCACTTTGGGAGGCTGAGGCAGGAAGATTGCTTGAGGCCAGGAGTTCAAGACCAGCCTGGGCAATATAGTGAGACCTTGTCTCCACAAAAACTGGAAAAAATTAGCGGGGTACAGTGGTTCATGCCTATAGTTCTAGCTACTTGGGAGGCTGAGGTTAGAGGGTTGCTTGAGTCCAGGAGTTTGAGGCTGCAGTGAGCTATGATCGTGCCACTGCATTTCAGTGTGGGTGACAGTGAGACTCTAAAAAAATAAAAAGTTATTTTTATTTCTATCTCAAACGTCAAATTGTGGCTGGAAAAGGTGACCCAGGAGCAGATCTCAGTTAGAAATGTGAGAGGAGGGAAGGTTGCATAAATATGTGTTGTAGATACTGTATATTTGTATTAAGACAAAAACCTGTTTAAAAAGCTATCTTATATTTATGTATCATGAAGATTTCTTTGTCATTTAAATCGTTTGATCTCATTAGAACCAGGTTGATTTAATAATTTTTTCAGTAGTGCCTTTAATAAGTGTGTTGCTTCACAGTTTCTTATAAGAAGTAGTAATAATGTTCATTTTGTATACCCTATTTATAAACCCATGCACTTAATATATCCCCAAAACTTCTGTTTCTTGTAAGCTAGTTGTGGACTCTAGTTCACAGCTGTCTTCTCTGTACCACATCTGATTCAAAAAGCACCACAGTAATTGGAGTTACCTAAAGTTACTGTATTGTAAATCAAGTGTGAAAATTCTCTCTTTCTAGGAGCATGTAACAAAGGAGCTTTTTCAGCCCTGGCTTATTCATGGATTGTTCTTAAGTTGTTGGGTTTTTTTTCTTTTTTTCTTTTATTTTTCCCCACCTCCTAATACCATCATAATTCTTCAGTATTTTGTTGTTGTTGTTCAGTATCTATTGAAACTGGACTAGGTACTGTGGATTAATAGTACTCTTAAGAAAAAACTAGTCTAGTTGAGGGGAGAAAATATACATAAATAAAAATTAAATAATTGAGTTCTCAGTTTTTTAAAAAAGAATACCACTAAAAATTGTACTTTAAAGAGAATAAGCTTGAAAAAAATGTATTTTCCTGCTAGAACATGATGAGTGATTGTATTTGAGGGTAAATGCAGCAAGAAATCAGATATGACTCACAGATTCTGAGCACGGATGCTGAGAAAAATACAGAATTTGAAGGGTGATTTTTTTTGCTGGGGGGGAAGATAATGAGTTTGGTTTTGGTATACCATGTTCGAGGTGTTGGAGAAAGAGTAATGCCTTTGGTTCCCTCACTAGGATGCATTTTCTCTTCCCTTTATTTATACAAAGACAGTGTATTATTCACTTAATTAAAAACAGCTCCTAATATATACAGTAGATTCTTTTAGAGCATTTTTAGTGAATTTCCATCTTTGCCTCTTACTCCTATTCCTTTCTTTATTGCATTTCCCCTTTTTTGTTGGATCAATGTATCAGTTAGGATTAGGTCCAGCTGCAGGGACAGAGAACACTCCCCGAAAAAAACCACTGGCTTGAATGAGCTGGAAAGTTTATTTTTCGTGTACATAAAAGTTCAAGTCGATGGTCATAAAGTCAGAATCCTTGTTTACTGCTTGCGTACGTGACCTCATTATGATGAGTGCAGAGTGAGAAGAAAAGGAGGCTCAGCACCAAATCCTGAATAACTTCAACTTTAATCCAAACTAGGACATTTATGTCAGGAAAGAATATTCAGTCTTTAACTAGTAGGATATAATGTAATTTGTTTTGTTACATTTATTATTTCCTCATAAGATTATAACCTTCTTGGTGACACACTATTTTAATAATCACTTTTTATCCTCAGTGGAATGCCAAGCCCATTAGGTAGTTGCTTCGTAAGTTATCTGGTGAATAGATTAATGAATGAAGAAGTTTGGAAACTATTACTGTTACACTTGGCTGTGCTTCAGTAGACATCCTCACATATGTTGGATGCAAGCAATCTCCACATACATATATAGGCTAAAAAATAGAATTAAACAGAGTTATCCTGAAATTTTATTTTTTCCCCTAGATTTGGAGGATTTTATTTTTGTTGGGTTTTAATCAGAATATTTTGAAATATTTTGAGCCTTTATTTGCATTTAAAATACAAAATTGCCAAATTCAAGTAATAGATTGATGATTTTTTAAAGAAAATAATTGAAATTGCCAGGCACAGTGGCTGTTGCCTGTAATCCCAGTACTTTGGGAGACTGCAGTGGGAGGATAACTTGAGGCCAGGAGTTCAAAACCAGCCTAGGCAATATAGTGAGACCTTATCTCTATACAAAATAAAATTAGCCAGGCAGGGTACACATGCCTGTAGTCCTAGCTATTTGGAAGGCTGAAAACAAACAAACAAAACAAACAACCCACAACAAACTGAAGTTAGCAAGGCATTGAACACTTTATCTGAATCCTCTGTCTTACTATAGCAATCCTGTGAACTTAAGGTTGTTACTATTTCCATTTTTATACATGAAGAGGAAGTACAGAAGTTAAGTAACTTTTCCAGGGTTAAGACCTAATGAGTGACAAGAGCTTCTTGAGTTGGGTACAGGTATGCATGTTTCTAGGCTTGAGTGGTTTTTTGTTTGTTTGTTTTTGTTGTTTGTTGTTGTTGTAGTTTTTGTTTGTTTTGAGACAGGATCTTGCTCAGTTGCCCAGGGTGGATGGAATGCAGTGGCATGATCATGGCTCACTGCAGCCTCCATCTACCTCCCGGGTTCAAGTAATTTTCTTAAGTGTATTTTTTGTTTGTTTTTAATTTTTAGAGCATTTTTAGGTTTACAACAAAATTGAGCAGAAAGTACAGAGTTCCCATATACCCCCTGCCCTCATGCATGCATAGCATCTCCTACTGTCAGCATCCCACACCAGAGTGGTACATTTGTTACAATCAGTGAACCTACATTGATACATCATTATCATTTGAAGTCCATAGCTTACATTAGGGTTCACTCTTGATATTGTACATTCTACCGCTTTGACGAATGTGTGATGATGTATGTCTACCATTACAGTATCGTAGAGAATACTTGCACTGCCCTAAAAATCGTCTGTGCTCCACCTGTTCATCCCACCTTCCTAATCCCTGGCAACTACTGATCTTTCTACTTCATTCATAGTTTTGCCTTTTCCGGAATATCATATAGTTGAAATCATATATATGTAGTCTTTTCAGATTGGGTTCTTTCACTTTGTAATACGCACTTAAGTTTCTCCATGTCTTCATGGTTTGATATTTCTTCTTACCACTGAATAATATTAATTGTCTGGATGTACCACAGTTGTTTATCCATTCACTTAATGAGGAACATCTTGGTTGCTTCCAAGTTTTGGCAATTAGAAATAAAGTTGCTGTAAACATCTATATTTAGGCTTTTGTGTGGACATTAGTTTTCAGCTCATTTGGGTAAATACCAAGAAGCATGATTGTTGGAGTCTACTAGTTACTATTCTAAGTGCTTCTTATGTATTATCTCATTTAAACTTCTTTAAACCTCTATGAGTACCAAGGAAGTAGGTACTCATATTTCTACTTTACATATATGAGGAAGCCGAGGCAAAAAGAGATTAAATAATTTGCCCTGTACTGTACAGCTGTTAAGTGGTAGAGCTAAAATGCAAACATAAATAATCTGACTCCAAAGGCTGTACTTTTTGTACTAGAATATACTACGTCTTTACTATACCATAACCTCTTTTTTTCATGTCAGTCTTACAGAACAGGACATCTTATTTGTTAACTTTAGGTATCTTGTGGTCTGGCACCTATAACTTTTAAGCTATCTTAAAGTCGGTTGTTCTTAACAGATAAATTGCTAATTGTTCAGTGTATTTTCTTCAAATCCTATAAGAAGAGAAAAATCTGTCATGGGAATTACATTTATTTTTTAGGTTGGTGAATGTCATTGTTGGTTCCATGTTTAGATTTCTGTATAATTTAAATTTAATTTAAATTTACATTGACATAAATGTAATTTTTTTATTGTCAGTTTGGATTTAGGTGGCGAGTAGAAAAAGAAGTAATTTCAGGAAAAGGTAATTCTTTAAAATTTTTACTTTTTAATAGGATAAACTTATTTCGTTAAGCTTCTGAATTGGAGCAAGAAATTCTTATCTACAAAAGTAAAATTAGAGAAGGTGTATTCATGGTACATTATTAGCAAAGGACAGAATATAATGCTTTAATAATTATTACCTTTATAATTTTGCCATTAGAACATTCAGTTGAATGTTCTACGAATTTCTAAATATGTAGAAAATATTTAACAAATTAAAGATTTCATAGCAAGACAACTTTCAACAAAAAGAAAGCATTATTCTTTTCCGTTCTTTGTTAATTTTTGGAATAATGAATTGGTATTACTGTTTTCAGCCAAATCCGCATTTTGAAAGTAGAAGTATCATTTTAAACCCAATAGAATTTTGGGTCAGGCTAGTACTCATTTTTGGAAGTCCCTGAGATTGAGCCCAAATACTTAGTCTAATAGCAAAAGACCAGACATTTGGTAGGCAATCAGTAAATGCTTTTTCTATGCATTATTGTAAATCTATTCATAATATTTTTCCTGGAAATTGTGTATCTCCATACTGTCTCTTGCTATAAAATTAGCTCCTTACTGAGTAATTGCATTTTAAGTGTTAAAGTACTGAAAACTATGTAGTAGCACTAAGGAAATAATTTTAAACTTACTTTAAAAAATGTTTTAAATGGAAAGATTACATTTTTAAATGATTAAATATTTATGCTATCATTGTAGCTCATATATATCTTCCATAAATTCGATATGTTAGGTGTGAAATTGGATATGCCATGAAACAACATTAAGGAAAAAGAATAAATTTAAAGCTATTTTAACTTTTCCTAAGGTTATACTTTAGTGTATGTTTTTATCTAAAATAATGAGAAATCCTGAAATGTCTATCACAATTTTAAGATGTTGTACTTTTATTGAATGAGATTTTCAGGTGAGTTTATAATGTTACCTTTTAAAAAAAAAATGATGGGTAATCTCTACATTCATATAACTGAATAAAGGACTAGTTAGGGAAGGAAAAGAAAGCTACTGTTGTGATTTCTTTTATAAAGTTATAATTTTGTTACTATTTTAACAAAGCCTTACCTACTAAAAATATAGATTTAATAAAATACTCATTTGGAATGAGTTTAAAAGGCTGATTTAGAAATCAGTCTTTTTAGGGTGTAGTTTTCTAAATTCATTTTGATAATTTCTTAATTTTTATGAAAGAAGATTTGCTGGTTACAGATTTGCTCCTGTTGGTGCAAATTATTGTGATATAAATTAATAAAAGTTTGTCTTGTCTTTTTGCCAAAGTAAATTACTGTTGAGTCATTTCTCTTTTTTTCTCTCAGGTTATCAGTTAGTCTTTTTTTGGAGGTTTCAATATATTGTGGACGTGGTGATGTGGGTGATGTTAATAATAGTGTCAAGTTATACTAAAATTTAGAGTATCTGGTTTGACTACATATTGTACTTTGCCTCAAAGTGCTAGAATTTTTAATTGTGTTTTTAAGGCCATCTGTGCTAGTATTTAAATGTCATTATGCTAATACTTAAAAATATTAACTTTATTATGACCATTAAATATTGAAAGGTTTCACCCAGCTATAAGTGCATGTACTTTGGAAAGTGTGTTTTTTTCTTTTGGGGTATTTGTGAGTACATTTTTTGTTTGTTTGTTTGTTTGTTTCCTTAAACCAACTTTCTGAAAAATATGTCCATTCTTTAATACTGTCTTTCCAAAGTGTAAGATTCCCTAATAGGGAGTCCCTAAAATGTCTATCTAAATACAGTCTATCAAGCAAGAATTCTGTGACTGATTTTTTTGGTAACAGTACTTTGATTCGATACTTGTTTACAAGTTGGTTGAACGTATTACTCTGGTCAGTTTTTAAAGGCTGACTATGGCTAAGTTACATATTTTAGAAGTGCATTTTAGGGATAATACTAGATCATATAGATAAATATTGTCGCCAACTACCATAGCTAATATTCCTTTCCTTTCTGCAGGTCAGTTTTTCTGTGGAAATAAATATTGTGATAAAAAAGAAGGCTTAAAGAGTTGGGAAGTTAATTTTGGTTATGTTGAGCATGGTGAAAAGAGAAATGCACTTGTTAAATTAAGTAAGTTGATTTTAGGGGGGATATGATTGCTTCTTCCAAGTTTGTCTTTAATTTAAAATTAAAAATATATAGACTTTAAAATTCGAATACAATTTTTAACATATCTTTCTGGAAGTGCTCTTTTTTCTTGGAGCTTCCCAAAGTCTCAACTTTTGAGCCTCAAATTTTTACATTTTTAGCATTACAATGGTGTTTCAGTAAAAAGAATTCTAATGTCAAATGTAAACTGGTAATTTGTAGAGTGGGGCTCTGTCCCCATTCACGTGAGAATGCCACCACATTACATAGCTAAGAGGCACAATATCAGAAAAGGCAGTGTAAAATCTCACATTAGCTGATTACTCAGTGATATTGGTGTAGCACAGATAATAAATAAATTCACTCTGTTTGACAGTATTAATAAAGAAAAACTTTAGGAAAGCGTAATTGTTCTTGACCTCAGTCTTAAAACCATAGGGAATAAATACTCCAGAATATAGCAGTTTCCCTTAGGATGCATGTTTTAGAGTCTGTCATTCTTTTATTTATTTTTTAAGCTAGTCTTCATGTGTCAGCTGTTTCTTTCCCTCATCATATTATTGCCTTTAGCCTTCTCTGGGTTCTAAGTAAATGTGCCTTCAGAGTTTCCTGCTCATACCTAATAAAAGTCAAGAACGTCCCCACATGCTACTTATGCATGTCAATACAGGCTGGTTTCTGAGTTCCTTCTGGAAGTGCTCAAGAGGAAAAGTCAGCCAGTGTGAACTGAGATTAAGGCAAAAAAAAAAAAAAAGGAACTATTTGAAAAGTTCCTTTGCGTTTGAAAGTTCTTAGAATACTTCAGAGGAAATGACTATATCCACATTATTATTAGGTATCTTTGATGTGAGACACATGTTAACGTGCCTGTGGAACACAGTTTGTTTTTAGAACAAATTGACAACACATTTTTCTAAAATAGTGTTAGAATGTTTTCAATTCCTCAAGCAATCTAGTATTTTTATTATATGTATGTGTGTATGTATTTGCATTTTTGAGGTGATGAAGGTCGGATTGTTTTCTTCAGATTGTTTCCCCTCTTATAGTAATGGAATATAAAGAAAGTGCAAATTTATGATATTAAAACTAGATTAGCAGTGTGGTTATTCAAAATCAACCATTCATTGGTGTCTTTTCTTTTTAGGGTTATGCCAAGAATGTTCCATTAAATTAAATTTTCATCACAGGTAATGTCTTTTAAAATGCCATTCTTAATGTTTGGTAATCCAGGATATAGTCATTTACCTGCCCTAAGTGTCTAAGTGTAGACTTGGGTGGTTGATGGTTGAATTGGTTGATCATGTAGAAAATCTGGCATTGTCGTATGGCTACATAAACCAGGAGTTTAGAAGTCCACCATGCCCTATTCTTGCCAAGCAGTTTTAAATGTAAAGGCCTATGTGGGGTGGTAGATGGATATTAGAGTTTTTAGTTTGGAGCCAATGTCCTGACACTTTAATGTTAGAAATTACATTGTAAAGCAGACTTCATAAAGCGGTTCTTGTGTCTCATTTAGACAGTGTTTTAGCTGGAATTTGCTGTTCTTACAAAGGATTAGACACCTCTATACTCATTTTAACGTTAAAATCAAGGACAGGCGCGGTGGCTCATGCCTGTAATCCTAGCACTTGGGGAGGCCAAGTTGGGTGGATCACTTGAGGTCAGAAGTTCGAGACCAGCCTGGCCAACATGGTAAAACCCTGTCTTCACTGAAAATACAGAAATTAACTGGGTGTGGTGGCAGGTGCCTGTAATCCCAGCTACTGGGGAGGCTGAGGCAGGAGAATTACTTGAACCTGGGAGGCGGAGGTTGCAGTGAGCCGAGATTGAGCCACTGCATTCCAGCCTAGCAACAGAGCGAAACTCTGTCTCAAAAAAAAAAAAAAGAAAAGAAAAAGAAAAGAAAAGAAAAAAAAGTTAAAATCAGGCTTTTATTGAATGAGCTTTACTGTATCTGCCACATTGAATGTGTGGGAATACCAGTGACCTGCAGTGATGGGGTTTGAAATCAGACCTGCGTTTTTAATCTCAGCTTCTCCACTTACCAGGCTTCCTCTTGGACAAACTGCTTAACCTCTGTAAGACTTAATTTTATCACCTGTAAAAATGAGGCTACTCAGGCTATTGTGGGGAATAAATGAAAGTGCATGTAAATTGCTTGCCACAGTACCTGACATTAAAGATGTTCAGACTGATTCTTTGCAACTTGCCTTTGTGATGGTCAGGTTTTATGCCCTGAATAACAGTTAAATTAGTTCAACTTTTGCAACTTTATAAAATGTATACATAAGCATATTAATTTTAGAATAGCTTTCTTTTTTTTCAATCACATGGGTTGTCAAAAAATAACAGCTTTGTCATAAATGTGCCTATATAGTACTTTAGCTGTTAAAAATAAATGTTAAATAATATTTTTAATTCTTAAAATTAGCAGAATTATTTTTATTATTTTCATTATTCTTTATTTTTTTGAGACAAGGTCTCACTCTATTGGCTGGGCTGAAGCACAGTGGTGTGATCATGGCTCATTGCAGCCTCAGCCTCCTGAGCTCAAGTGATCCTTCCATCTCAGCCTCCAGAATTGCTGAGACTACAGGTGTACATCACCACACCTGGATAATTTTTTTTTAAGTTTCTGTAGAGATGGTGTTTCCCTATGTTGCCCATGCTGGTCTCAAACTCCTGGACTCAAGCAGTTCTGCCTCAGCCGCCCAAAGTGCTGGGATGATAGGCATAAGCCTCCACACCGAGCTGGAACTTTTTTAGATTACTGGAATAGCCTAAACCTTTATTTCCCCTTCCTATCAGTGATATTGAAAGGAACCAGAGATTTGTTTTGACCTTGACTTTTGAACTTCATTTCAAAGTGGAAATGATTCTTATGAAATAGGCAAAAGTGGTGACTGCATTAAATACTATTATAGCATTTGGTATATGTACTTTAACTTGGAAAATCTACTGAACAAGTTTTTTGAAAGTAATCTTTACCTTTGTCTCTATCCTCCTTGCCAGTCCCAATTTCAGCATTATCACCTTTTCCCATTTAGTATTTCTTTTTTTAACCTATTAAAATTAAGTAATTGCTTGCCAACCTTGTAAACCTGGCCTAGAAGAGATAAAACTGCAACAATAAGAGTATAAATTATAAGTGGCCTGATGTTGATATATGAATTAACAATAAGCCCTTTCCGTTTTCATTCCATTATGCTTTTACTATATTCCTTTATTCTTAAGAGAAGAAATTTCTATTTACTGGTGGCTTAGAGCTGTTCAGCAGTTTCACCTTATTTGTGCTTTTTTAACATGTAGGTGGATATGGATTATGTGAAGAGAAATGAGACTTGTTTTTGTAATTTCGTTTTAAAAGGCTAAGTGATAGAATATAGAAAGAAGAAAACAAATACAATTATAATTTGTATTTACTATGGTTGTATACAGAACTTATAGAAAATAATTATTTGTCTCAGTGTTAAGACTTTATTGTCTTACAGAATAGTTTTAATTAATATACTAGCCTAAAATATTTACAGACTCACTTAACATTCCTTATTATATAAATCACATTTTAAAAAAAAGTATTTTAACTGATTTTGGTTTTTTGTTCATATGATGGTTTTTATTTTTGAAAAGGTCAGTTGGAAAAGTTAACTTTAATTTTATATTGTTTAACATAAAGGAGAAAAGAAATCAAGTCAAAAAAAAGAAAAGATAAAACCAAAACAGATTGTGGAGAGTCATCACGTAAAAAATCCAGATTATCTTCTGCAGAAGAGGCCTCCAAGAAAAAAGATAAAGGTAAAAGGAAATTAAGATAAAGCATCTACTCACATTTATGAGCATGAAATATAATCTGCCGTATTTCATTCATCTAATTGGTGAATGCAGTTAGAATTTCATTTTATGGTAATTGAGAGGAAACTTACTGAGAATTTAGATATGAACTTAAAGTGACTTACAGGAGTTTTAAGAACTCCTCTAAATTAATTAAGAGGGTTAATTTTAGTTCATTTTTGGCAGATAGTATAATATTGCCAACAGTTTTCTAATTCCTGGCTTTGTCACCTACAGACTTGTTACTTTGGATAAGTCACTGAACTGCTTTATTTCTCTTATGTGTATAGGGGTGAGGTGAATATCTCATGCTGGTCAAGCTTGTTGTGGAAACTCAAATGAGAATGTGAAAGGCACTTTGATCAGTGCCTTTAAACAGTCTGTAATCTATAAATCAATATAAAATTATAATACTGATTTTATTTATAATGGCCTGTGTGATTTTTTCACTAGTTTATGAGGTTCTAGAAATGAGAAAGATTGTCATGTATCTGTGTTCTCAGAACCTAGCATAGTGCTGTGCACATATACTTAGAACTGCCTGCTTTTTCCTCAGCAGTCCTTAAGCTGTCTAAGACTCAATTTCTTTATGCGTAAAATGGTCATGATTCCTTTTAGAATTGTTCAGAAGTTGAAATGAGATAATTCATTAAGCAGTTTGCATAGTACTTGGCACATATTAGCTATTACGAAGGTTACTTCTAGTTGCTTTTTTGTCCATAATAAAGTAGAGTCAAATCAGCTGTAATTTATAGTGAATCATACTTAATCTAGATAGGTAATTGAATTAGATTCAAGCCAATGTTAATACAATATTTGGACAGGAGAGGGCTCTCTTGCTCCAGCTATGAAGATCATTAGCTATGTTGCATTCTTAGAAGCATTTACTTCTTCTTGCACATCATGATATATTCATTATGTAGCAGAGTTTAAATCTACATGCCCTTGTGATACTGTCTACTCCCATAGCTTCAAGTATATGGTGTCACCAAGCTTTAGTCTTCGTAAAATTGATAGATGGTGAGAGGAAGATATTGTCATTTTATTGCTTATTGAGAGATGGCATTTGTAGCAGAATGCCTTTTTGTCTCTATGTTAATTATTTTCCCCTCTAAGGTAAATTTTAACCAATAAATGTTAAAAGTATCTTTTGAGTCTTAAAAAGTTATTTATCCTTATATGCTAGTAAAATATTTAATATGTCACTTAAGAAATTTGTTGCCCTCATTGTGTTATATGTTTATTCTTATCACAACTGTGATACCATGTTAATCACTGCATATTCCAAATGAAAGAACTAGTCTCTACTTTATAAAATGTTACTCAGTACAATCAAAATAGATGAGGTAGATGAATACTAAGGTTCAGGGCTGGGATTGGACCCTTCATATTATGCATAGATATGCATGTGATCTTCCTTATAGACGTTTTTCCTTTAGTGTTCCATCAGTAGATGACACCTATGTTGACCTAAAAACTAATATCAGAAATCTGGGGATTATCCTTGATACTTTCTTTCACCTTATTATTTATGTTTAATTTGTCACCAAGTCCTGTGAATTTTACCCCCAGAGTATGTATTTCTGAAGTTCTCTCCACCCTACTACAAACCTCTATATTTTCTCTTATAGGCTACTGTTATATTCTCCTTACGGGTTCCGCCTCTGTCCTGCCATTCCACCTTCCCTCCTCTTAATCCAATCTCCATAAATCAATTATTTCCTGTTGTTTTTAGGCTGATAACCAAAATCCTGGACAAAGCTAAAAGGTTCTGTGGGATCCAGAACTTGTGTACCATACAAGGCTTGTTTCTCACCACTCCATACCTCACGTTCATACTCCCCCCATGTAGCCTTTCAGTTTCTGCAAAATGTCAAGCCTCTTTCAATTTCAGGGGTTACATGGATGCTGCATCTTCTCTTCCTAAAACCCTCAGTTCTATCCCAGCTCATCCTTCAGGTCTAAGCTTTTAAATGTCTTTTCCGATCCTTTCCTGATTTCATCCCCCACCTTGAATCTAAATTAGGACTCTCATATGTAATGCTGTCATGGCTCCTGACACTTTCCATTATTACACATATGACTATGTAAAAGCCAAAAAGAGGCAGAGATTCTTCCTACTTTGTTCATTGCTATATCCCTGGCACCCCACTGGCTCATGTTCAACATAAGTAATAGTGAGAGAGTAAAAGACTTTGAAGATTCTTCAGGGATAGAAGACCAAAGCCAGGTGGAATTGAGACATCTCTTTCCTATGTATTCTCTATTTAGAGTGCCTTTGAAAGCAAAGTCTCTAGAAATACAGCTTTTTTACCCCCAACTTCTATGGTATATAACAGAAAATAACAAAATTTTAGCAAACTTTTAGGAAAACCATGTGGAACTCTTTTATACCTTGTCTGGGATCATCTAGAATTAGCTTTATCATTGATTTGATTCTTTCTTGCCAGACCACCTTAATTTGGACCAGACTTGAAGAGTAATTAATAAATGCTTAACATCTCAGCTGCGTTCGGACTGTTGGCATGCCTCAAAACAACTTCCTTTAGTTTTATTTCTATCTTGCTGGCCTCTTTTTTTTTTGGAAGACAGAGTCTTGTTCTGTCATCCAGGCCCCAGGCTGGAGTGCTGGAATACAGTGGCATAATCTTGGCTTACTGCAGGCTTAACTTCTGAGGCCCAATTGATCCTCCTTTCTCAGTCTCCCAAGTAACTAGGACTACAGGCCCACATTACTACACTCAGCTAATTTTTGTTTTTTGTTTTTGCATAGACGGGGTCTTGCTGTTTCCCAGACTGGTCTCAAACTCCTGACCTCAAGCAGTTCTCTCACCTTGGCCTCCCAAAGTGCTGGGATTACCAGCATGAGTCACCACACCCAACCTCCTTAGCTGCTTTTAACTGAAGTTCCTTCTCAGTCTTACATTTAGCTGTTAGAGTTCCTCGGTGCTCTTACCTAGATTTCTCTAGTTTCTCTCTGTACTCCCAGTGTAATCCCATCAATTCTCATAGCTTTAGGTTACTGTCTTAGAAAATGTTAAATAAGTAATAGATGGATGAACTAGGTAGTTGAATGAATGGATAGAGAGAAAAAGTAAGAAAAATCAATAACTGACTTTAAGGACCAGTCCGCTTTAGCAGGTATGGGGAGAACAAGATATGGAGGTACACTGTCTTGGCAAAATGTTCAGAATCTTACCTGTCTCACCATCAGCCCTTTCCCAAAAGCTACCTCATCCTTCAGGTTTCAGCTTAGCTCAGTTCCTTGGAAAGGCCCTTCCTGGCACCCTTTCACCTCACTTCTCCAAATAAGCTGATGTTCCTCTTACATATTCCAATAATACCTCTCACTTCTCCTTTAGAAATACATAATATCCTTGGAATAATTTGTTTATTTTCTGTAAGGGAAGGGACTATGTGACATGTTTACCTTGTTATCTCTAATTCCTGATAGTGCTTACTCCCATAGTAGGCATTCAATAAATGTAAGTGAGTGAATCAGTGAATTCAACCACATTTTCTCAAAGTCAAAGGAACTTCAGAGATCAGTTCTGGAATCACGACTGAAAGGATATTCTTTAGTTTTGCTTTTCAAAGTATGGTCCTCTGGGCAGCATTTGGGAACTTGTTAGCAACTCACAATCTCAGACCCTTCCAGATCTCCTAACAAGTTCCCAGGGCGAATCATATGCACTAAAGTTTGAGAGGCACTGCTGTGTATCATGTGATTGTTCTGCGTTGGTTCAACATTTCCAGGGAAAAGGAACCCACTACTACCAAAAATAATGCTTTACCTTTTCAGGTAGTTGTAATTGCTAGCATGTTTCTCTTAACATTCAGCCGAAATCTATAGCTTCCTCCCTTTGGTTCTAATTATGTCCTTGGGACTCCAAATTAAGCCTAACGTCTTTTTTACCTGTAGACCTTTGGATATTGGGAAGCAGGTATCATGTTCCTCATTAGAGGATGACAGGAAAGAATACATTTCCTATTTCCTTACCCTGTAGTTCTTATACTCTTCACCTGGTCTAAAGAGGCCAAAAACTTTGGGTTATGAGGCCTCCTATCCAGGAACATTGGAGGAATTGTTACTGTCTATCTGTCACCTGCCCTTTTTTATTTTATCATCCTTCAGAAATATTTTCCCTGAGGTCTTATTGCAGGAAGCTCTGTATCATGGTGATTTTTTAAAAAATTACACTGATAGATCTTTAGTGCCTTTCTCTCTCTGTTTCTGTCACTGGATGACCATTGTAGAGCTGAGAATTTTTGTTTTATGATGTAATTGTATGTGTTTTTATCAGTTACTGAGAACTAATGCTCATCTGCGTATGACTTTAGAAAAGATACTATAAAAAGCAAGTATTTATTTGTAAACTGCTTTCAAATGTTGAACATCTCTATAGATAATAAATTATTACTTATATTGCAGCTAATCTGTGAGGTTTTCTTTTTAGCAATATGAGATTTTTTTTTGCAGGTATTCATTATTTTTTAAGTTTTGTGCTGGCTATTACAGACCAATGAGAACATAAGATATGATCCCTGCCTAAAAGAATGCAACATTTTAATTAGGGAGATAAGACTAAGGAACATGAAAGATTAGAAAACAGTGAAGTGCTTATCTGTAAGACTATAAGCAAAGTAGAATATTGCTAAGAATTCTGGTTACAGCTACAATGATTACACTACTACAGGATGATACTTAATAAATCAATGATGTTTCCTTTTCAGGACATTCATCTTCAAAGAAATCAGAAGATTCTCTAAAGAGTAAGTAACAAGTATTTATTTAATAAAAATATGCATTTGAGGTATTTGCAATTTAGATTTCCCATGAATTGTATCTTGCTCTGATGTGAATTATTTTTTGTTTTTGTTAATTATTTTTATACATGAGAAAAACTGTAGAAAAAAGGCCAAAGGTGTATAGGATTTATTCCCCAATTAAGGGTGTTAAGAAGTTTCTTATTTTAAGTATAGAGAGCATTAAAAATTTTTCCAGTAAATACAATGGATATGTCTTTCAATTTCATATTATAAAATGTGAAGGAAGAAAGATAAAGGGATGAGGTTGAAATGGATTTAAATTAGTCCTATGGTTTTCCCTAGTTTGGATCAAAACAGATTGGATTTCGTTGAGTATTTACTGCAAATTTTACAAATTTTTTCCCTGAAATATTCCAAAAAGTATTCACGATGACTTATAAAAACATACACAATACATTTTTTTAAGGTTAAAAAAGTCAGAATAATGGAAAAATAAGGTAGAATAGCAATGTAAAGCTACAGTTATACACACAATTGTATTCCAAAAAGTCTTGCATAATTGCAAAGATAGATCACAGATTTGTCAGTGTTCTTCCTAACAACCAAACCTAAGAGCGAAACCAGCAGTAGAAAGATGAATTGTACCCATAAGATAATAATGAGAACTCCTAGAGTGTTCAGCTTTTTCCTGGCAGTTTTGAGAGAAGAGTCTTCTCTGGGTTTATAAAAGGGTACATCCATTTGTGTCGTAACAAACAGTAGCTTTGAATCTAAACAGTAATACAGTGTTGAATTTTTTAAAGACTTGTAGTAGGCTCAAGGCCTAATAATAAGGTGTAGTTCAATAGCATATCTAATTCATTTTATACTGTCTATACTTATTTCATAGAAATTTAGAAACTTGAGATTTCTAGGCTTACTTGATTATTTTCTTTTATGATTTTGGAGATGGAGTCTTGCTCTGTCACCCAGGCTGGAGTGCAGTGGCACGATCTCGGCTGACTGCAACCTCCGCTTCCCAGGTTCAAGTGATTCTTCTGCCTCAGCCTCCCGAGTAGCTGGGACTGCAGGCACCCGTCACCACGCCCAGCTAATTTTTGTATTTTTAGTAGAGACAGGGTTTCATCATATTGGCCAGGCTGGTCTCGAACTCCTGACCTTGTGATCTGCCTGCCTTGGTCTCCCAAAGTGCTGGGATTACAGGTGTGAACCACCACACCTGGTCACTTGGTTATTTATAAACCTAAGAATTAAGAAAAAAATTTTTTTTATGACTTTAAGATTTATTGTGGCAAACTCAGGGAAAAAAGTTTGATAATTATTCCAAATTCCAAAACTCAAATATAAACATTATTTGCGTTTAGTATAATTCTTAAGAAATTTTAAATATTCAATGATCAGAAATTTTGCACTGAGAAAAAATAGAAATTTTAAGATATTTCTTGTTTAAAAATTTAGTGGAGAGGGAGATGATGGAGGTATTCCTCTAGCTTAGGAATATAGTATATTCCTTATAATTATTTTGCTTGTACCAACTTTGTTTTCAATATATTTGAAGTATCTTAAAGCACTGACACTTTCTCTGCATGTAAATTCTAATTTATCAGGAAGTCCTTTCCTAAATTAGGTAAAATGTAGTGACAGTTTCAAAAATACTGCCAAGTATAAGATCAGTGGACCAATGTTATCTCAGGATGAAATCGTAGGTACATACTTCAACAAAGGGGTACACAGGCTAAAGTGGAAAGTGTATTTTAGTTTTCATCCATTTCCAACAGTGAGAGGTGTGAATGTTTATGTAATATAGAAAAAATTCCCCTTTTTCAGTTCTAATTTTTTATTATTAAAAAATCTTTTGGGGGAAATTCTTGAATCACTGATTTATATTATTCTTTTATTTCTTCTGCCTGCTTTCTCCCTCCCACTGTCTTTCACCCCTGCCCTCTGAATCCTTCCCTGCCTCCTAGAAGTAGCACTTAATGCTCTTTTACCTCTCCTCAGCTAGGTCAAATTTTTACTAGTAGAAGCAGGGTGAATACTGTGAAGACTATATCCAATCTGAGAAACCTGTAGCTAGTTTGGCCTTGAAAAGGCAAATTATCCACTTCAAGCTGACCTGCTGTTTGGCAGCCAGAAAGTTATTTACCATAGTAAGCAGGAAACATACACATTGTTATGGTATGCCAACCCCAGATATCCTCTCAGGCGGTCAGTCATCTGTATTACATGGTCTTGGCAATTTCAGACCTCACATTTTGCTATTTATTTTATTTCCATTTGGACAATACTCAGTTACCTTCTTCGCTCATTTGACTTCTGGATTATTAAAACCAAATCCATGGAGAAAAACTCAATTTCTGTTGGCACAGTAACAAGTGCTTTAGATATGTTACCTCATTTCATCTAATAATGTTCATATAATATCCTCATTTTGTAGATGAGAAAAATCAAGACCTAGAGAATGTCTTTAAATGAATGAAGAAACTCAGTTTTTAAAAATTATATATTTAAAGTGTACAACTTGATGATTTGCTGCCCTTTTAACAAATTTCAAGTATTGTTATCTGTGGTCACCTTGCACATGAGACCGCCCAAGAACCAGAGAATTGAAGCAAAGTGTCCAAGGTCAAATAGTTAGTGGCAAAGCTGGGATTAAACAGAAGTTTATAATTCCAAAGTCTATGCCCTTTACCTGTATCAATCAATAACTGCTTATCAGTGAAATCAACTGTATGTCTATTCTTTATACCCCAGTTTTGGCATATGCATTGTACAGACCCACATTAAATGATTTCATCTGTCTATGTTTCACTTCTGTCTGTAAAATGAGTATAAAGAGACCTACTTTGTTGGATTATTATCAGAATCAAATGAGAAAACATATGTGTAAAGTATGTGCCTGACACAAAGTAAGTCCTTGATAACCTGTAGTTATCATTGTTATCGGAGAAAAGAAAAATACAGACATATAAATCCTGTGTTTGTTCTCTGGAATTGATGAAATCAAAAGTTAAGTCTGTAAAAATCTAACCTGTCCATTTGTTACCATGATTATTGGAGACATTTGCCATTGCTTCAGTAGGGCAAGTTACTAGTTACCATATAATATCCACAAAAACCAAGATGATAGGCCTACTCATTATTCAAAATATGTAGGGAAAATTGTGTACAATTTATTTAGGCACCACACTCTAAAGGAAACATTGAAAACTTGAAGCAGGTCAAGAAGAAAAAAACTGAGATATTGCGAGAACTGGAAATTATGTTGTAGGAAGAATGTTGGAGTAACTGCAGATGTTTACCTGGGAGAAGAGTGAAGGGATGGGAGGGAAGAGGTGAGGAAGCAGACATGGAAATTACTGTATGGAAATTACTGCAAGGCTTCTACTATGTAGGAGACTTATTTTTTATGACTCTGGGTTGGCAGAACTGCCCAAAGACAGATTTTTGCCTTAATTTAAGGAAAAACTTGTCCCTTAGAACTGCCTGACAAAAGAAATGGAGAAATGGGCTGCCTCTGGAGTAGTGAGTGTTCCAGCATGAATTGAACTGGCACTTGTTAGTGGAGGTGTTGCAGTGAGAGGTTCATTCATTGGATAAGTGTTGGATTAAATGACTTCCAGGTTCCCCTTTCAACTCAGAAAGTCAGTGACTTAAATTCCAATCCCTACTTACCAATAATTACTGAATAGATTTGACAGTGATGCATTCTTTTGTGTTGCCTGTTCTTCCAATTGTTATGTCCTTAGTAATACCCCTCCCGCCCCTGGCAGGTTGTAACAGTTATGATAGCAATGATTTGTAGTGACTGCCAACCCTCAGGGGACCAGGATACTATAGATTCATAGGGTTATAAGGGACCGTAAAGGTCATTTAGTCCAGTCTTGTAGACTTGATTCTTTAGGGATATCTGGCCACTTTTTTAATGGGTATTTTTTGAGGCAGTTATTTTATAATGTTACTCTAAACTGACTTGATTTTTTAGTAAAATTGATTGACTGGTATCAGAAAGCTGGTGTAAGAAAGCTGGCATGTGGGAAGTACTCTTGGAAGAGAACAAGATAACAGCTGTCCACTTCTAAAGGCCTTGTAGGTTTTGTTCTCTGGCATCATTAACATTAGCAGAATAATACACTAGTAATAACCTTACTAGGCCTAGTTAGTTTTTCTCTGCTTTCTTTATCTCATGTTAGTGAGTTTTCATAAAAATAAGAGAAGATTTTAATTCTTTTTTTCCTTCACATTATCAATTTGGGACACTGGCCATTCCAGTGATAGCTGTCATTGAGCCGGGAATCTTGTTTTCAAGATTAAAATTTTATCATTCGTATGTAGATCATTAGAAAACAAAATGCCCTCCCCCCTTTTGCCATTTTTGCTGGAATTGGTGCCAGAATAGATTCAGTTAGGAGCAAAGTTCAGACACACATGTTGATTCAAGGATCAGAGTCCAACAGGTAAAAGGCTAGATCCACCGTAACAAATCAATGCTCTTTTACTTTTATGTTGTGTTTAACTAAAGGACATTCTGTATTGACAGGCCACATTTGTGCCACTTCTTTTTTAGACTAATAATCATTATTGGAGAGGAATTGTTTGCTAATGCAACTACTTTGTGGATTATAGTGTTACTGCATGATAATTTTGCCATATTTTTAAAATTTTAGTTGACTAATAAAGGTGATTTATTTGAAACATGTCTATTTTGTCATATTTTTATATACAAATAAAGTGTCTTTATTGTTTTTACTGATTTTGAAGGTAATTCGTGCTCATTGTTTAAAATACAAACAATTTGAAAATGTTTAAAATAGAAAGTAAAAGTATTCCAGGCCCACAGGTAATATAATCACTGCTAAATTTGGTTGGCTTTTGCAAACTTACAATACATATATAAAATTACATGTATGTATATAATATGCATATGTTTTTAACATATATGTTATACTATGCATACTTTTTGTAACTTTTTAAAAATTTGATATAGAGTGGACATTTTTCTATTGCAGTACATACAGATATGCTAATGTTTTTAAACAACTGTACAGTATTTATTTAACCAGTCATTAATCCCTAATTGGTGGGGAATTAGGTTTTTTTTTTGTTGTTCTTATACAGTGTGCATCTTTGTACATATGTATCAGAGGTGCTTATTTATAAATGTAAATAATCAAATTCCTAAAAGCAGCATTGCTGGTCACAGGGTATGTGTTTTAAACTGATCTATATTGCCAGATTTTTCTCCAGAAGAAGGTTTACAAAATTTGACTCCCAGCAGTGTGTGAGAATGCCAGTTTCTTCACTGAAACAAGCTTCCTCTCATTATGTAATCAGCATTAGTTCTTTAAAATGTCTGACAATTTTTAAAAAATAATTTAACTAGCTGGTCTTACATACTAGCTCAGTTCTTAAGGTGCTAATCTTAATGTAAACATGTTCTCTACAAATGTAAATCTTAACTTGCATGTCTTCTGTTAACCAAGAAAAAGAAGAAACTAGATCAGAAACAACTATATTGCAAGAGATAAATTCACTTATAAGAGTTAATATTGGAATTGCTACTTTAACTCAGTGTAACTTAGAGAAATTTCCATGAGACTTAAAATCCTTGGCCTTTTTGCTGTGACTCTTTGTATCCCTTGGCCTATTTATATATGTTTTAAAATAATTTATTGTACATGTGAGAGTGAATTCCATTTTTAGAGAGCCATAAAAGTTGAAGCTGAGTTAAATAAAAAGTTAATTATTGGCGAATAGTTCAAAATGTGTTTTAAGTATAATAGATTTTTTAAAATCATCTCTTTTAAATGAACAGGAAACTCTGATGAGGAAGAAAGTGCTTCAGAATCTGAACTTTGGAAGGGTCCACTACCAGAGACAGATGAAAAATCACAGTAAGTGCTGATATTAATAGATAATATGTACCTTTTCAATCAGTTTAGGAAGCTATAACCATGGCTTTATTAATGGAAAAATACAACATCATGATGATCTATTTAATGCCAAGGACTGCCTAGCCTGGTAAGATTAGAGCTTATTTCCAGCCATTGTCGTAAGAGCCAACATGTCCAGCTTCCTCCTGGTAAATAAATCTTTAGTCAGTTCACTTTAACAGATGACCCTCTGGTCCTTGCTTGGATTTCTTCAGAGATGGCTGTTTCCTAAGCTTCCAGAGAAGCCTATTCCATCATACTATGATTATCATAAACCTATGCAAGGGAGCCCCTTGCATGGGAAGTACACTTCTACATTGCTACACTGCTATCACACTGGTCTTTTAAAAGTAAAATAATATTTACTGCTACAAATACATAATATATTTACTATGCTCAGTGTAGTAAAAAAACTACAGCCTAAGGAGATTTACCCAATTCCCCTTAGTCATTCCCCGGTATATCTTAGGCTTACATTTTTCCTTAAAAAGTTTCTTTTTTATTCACTTCTTGAGCAGACTATAATTTAAAATGAGAATGAACAGAGAAGTTATAAAGTAAGCCCAAAAAGTAAAGAGAAACTATGACATTTCACAAGTATTTCAAAGCAAAATTTTAGGTAATACATTTAGGGAGAGGTGCCAACATATGAAATATTTTTATTTTAATCAATCTGGGTATAGTTATGATTATTCTAGAAACTAAGAATTATTTGATGGCTGAATCATGGGAATATATTGATATATAGCAGAATCAGCCAATATGTTGACTTATTTTATTTTTATTCTCATATAATGTATCATGTAATTTTTTTACTCTATTTATCGATCTTAATATGTATGCTTTTTTTTTAAATAGGGAAGAAGAATTTGATGAGTATTTTCAGGATTTGTTTCTATAAGACAAGAGAGACTTAATGTGAAACTTCATGAAGTTTTAAACTTCATGCAATTTGAAATTCCATGTAAGTTTTTATCTGCAAGTTACAGCTTGTGTGGTGTCTTTGGAAATAAAAATCCAGATTCTCTCAGAATGTCAGATGCTTTGGAAATTCATTAGTTCAATTAAAGACTTTCCTGTCCTTTAAATATCTTTTCAATTGCTTATCTACAATTCTGTTTTATCTAGCTCCTAGAGGATAGAGCTGGACAGTTTCCATTGCTCCTACGTTTTGTAGGTTTTTTTGCACTGCCTTCATTATTTATCTTCTCTTGCCTTCATTATTTTATTTTATTATTTTTTATTTTTCTGTTTTTTAGAGCCACCAATACTAGATTTGTTTGTTTGTTTTTAATTTTTTTCTTTTGTAGAAACAGAGTCCTCGTGTGTTGTCCAGACTGGTATTCAAACTCCTGGCCTTATGCATTCCTCCCACCCTGGCCTCTCAAAGTGCGAGGATTGCAGGTGTGAGCCACCATGTTCTGCCAGTTATTTTAAATTACTAGGATTAAAGTAGATTATGTATGTCTTTAACCTCTTTCTTTCCCATTGATAAACTGGCACCCATCTTTTAAGTACCTGCTTTCCCATTACCACCTATTTTCGGCTGCTTTTTGAGGTTTTTAGCTAGCCTGTCTCTTGCTTCCTTCTTAACCTCTACCACTTAAGAGAGTTTGTTATAATCAAATTTGACTTCCTAGTCTGTGGATAATTTACTATTAAGTAAATGATTACCACAGGGAGCAAGTGAGGTCCTAGTAGTCTAAAACAGTTCATGTGTTCACAAAACTAACTCCCCAGCAGAGATTATGCAATAAGATAATAATTTAACTGAATAATACGATGTGTGTGTATCTTACCTCAGATACACTCATGCAAATATGAATATAATTCTGATATAGTTTGGCTCTGTGTCCCCACCCAAATCTCATCTTGAATGTGTACGCCCATAATTCCCACATGTTATGGGAGGGATCCGGTGAGAGATAATTTGAATCAAGGGGGCAGTTTCCCCCATACTATTCTTGTGGTAGTGAATAAGTCTCATGAGATATGATGGTTTTATCAGGGGCTTCTGCTTTTGCATCCTTCTCATTTTCTTTTGCTGCTACCAAGTAAGAAGTGCCTCTTGCCTCCCACCATGATTCTGAGGCTTTCCCAGCCATGTGGAACTGTAAGTCCAGCTAAACCCCTTTCTTCCCCAGTCTCCGGTATGTCTTTATCAGCAGTGTGAAAACGGACTAATAGAACTTCTATGCAGAAATATATTATAAAATGTTAACTTCTTAACTTAAGATCCTACTTGCAAGGGTCTATGGAGGTACTTCAGGAGATCCAAGCCTTTTTAGAATCTATGTGTAAACTTCTGTGTATGTTTTTTGGAGGAAAAGTACATAAATTTCAAATTTTCAAAAATCAGGTTTTCAAAAGGGTTTATTGATTTCTGAAAACAGGTAAAGATCTGCTTTTATAAAGAGCAAATGGATAGATATCGGAGAAGATGCTTGACTTGATGAATAAGAGAAAGAACATATAGAAAATGAACTGAACATAAGCAGGTATTTTATTGAAGATATACTATTTTAAACAACATTTAAACATGGAATGATTGGCATTAAACTGCAAAATAAGTAATTTGTTATCTTATTTTAAAATGGTTATTATCAGAGATTTTCCTTTTATTAAACAGTTGTTATTCATTAATTCCACAAATATTTATCAGGCTTCTATTATGTGTGAGGCACTGAGCTGGGCATGGCTGTAAAGGAACCATCTAGGAAGTAATTAGGCAATCATTTCTGAACCTGTTTCAGAAAAGTAAATCAGTGTTGGGTTTATCAGTGTTTAACATTGATAGTCCTCTCACTTCTTGAAGAAATTGTTTTTTTTTTAACCTAACTACTTGTAGTGTGTAAAAATGAATCTATATTTTTGAGGAAAAAGTGTTTGAAATGTCCAGCAGCAAGACTGATATTAGTTGTATAATATATGCAGTTAAACATTCTTATGGTAAAAATATGTCCATTGTTTAGTGGTTGTCAGAAAATAAAATTCCTGCAAAATTAAAATTAAGAATTTAACTAGGAAGAATATCTAAAGACCCTTTAAAAATAGATCAGTGTATTTGATATTTCAAGTAGGTTTATGACATCAGGCTCATTTATAAATTTATATAAAATCACAACACTTAATCCACTCGTGCACAATGACAGATAATGGGAGTCATGTTTTTAAGGAGTCTTGAAAAGGCCTCTAACACGATGAGTTTAAATAGTAATTCTCCTACCAACCTGTCTCAAACTTCGCTATAGTGCAGTCGGTGGTAGTCAGCAGACCACTTGTCTGGGGGTATTGAAGTTAGGCCTTCTTACACTCGCTCTTATACGGAGTTCATGTATTTGGCAGACATTCAGTGGTCGACATCTCTAACCTCAGTACAATTTCTGGTGACTAAGGAGGGGAAGTTGTTTGAGCTGACTGATATTTTGGGGTCCAAAATTACATAGGGCTAAAGGAATAAAGTTTCTTACATGGTTTTTAAAATAATAGTGATTCTGGAAGTGGAGTTTCACAATTATTTTAAGCAGTGGAAATGAGGGAGCATGCATCACGTAGCTAAGTTGATTACTTTAATAAACAATACTCATTTAATAAACAATAATTTAAGTATGACTTACTGTCATACCTTATTTATATCTGTTTGTTGTAACATTTATTCACATAGTATTCATTCATATTACTGAGTGCCTGCCTTGTGCCAGGCACTGCTCTAGGTGCCAAAATAGAGCTGTGAACAAAACAGACAAAATAGACAAAAATCTTTCCTCATAAACTTCACATTCTAATGTGAGAGAAGCTGTCTTGCAATTCTAAATACCTAACTTATAAAAATAAAACAAATGGTGATTCATTTCTTGGCTGCTCAAAATTGAACATGGTCTTGTCTATTACAAAATATATAGGTTCATTGATCTTCAATTCATTAGAATGTAGATAGCTTGTGACAAAAAAAAATCTACGACAAAATATATGGCATAACTATATTATTCTGTTTTCTAATTTTATCTATGATTATAGATAACTAAAGGAAGAAATCTTAAATTTCTCTAATATCTGGACAGACATATACCATGCAGTGGAAGTAGTTGATTGCCCTTAGTTTCCCTTAACAATTTAATATTTAGAATGCTTGGTAGGTAGTTCTATTAATCATTTTTAGAAAGTCATCTTGGTTGAAGTTTTTCCCCACTATTTTTGATAACAAGGTTCTTGCATAATCCAATCACATACTTCTTAATGCATAATATTCATTAGCTGCTTTAACTTGCATTACGATTATCCAGTTAGTATCTTGTGCATTGATACTCTTTTTAATGAAAAGAATAGTTCTGAACCGTAAAAAATATTCTTAGTTACACCCAAGATAATTGATTTCAAACTTTGAAGGCGGAGTGTACGACAAAGGCATAGTTTTAATAAACTGCCAAAAAATAGTTTGGTCATCATTCCATTCTCAAAGGTAAAAGTAGAGGAAAGAGATAAGCATTTCAGATGGAATAACATTGAATAAAATGACTTCATTACTTTATTTTCTATACCATATTTACAACACTATACATTCTGTATTGCGTTTACTCTTTTATTAAGACATGTTGAGAGTTTTTAGTTGAGGGAGTGGCTCGAGGTGTGAATCACAGTTACAAATGTTATGGGTGAATTGTGTCTCCCCCACCCCTCACCCATTTCATATATTTAAGTCCCAATCCCCAGTACCTCAGAATGTGACTGTATTTGGAGATAAGGCCATTAACGAGGTAATTAAGACTAAAATGAGGTCACATGGGTAGGCCCTAATCCAGTCCTACTGGAGTCCTTATAAGAAAAGGAGATTAGGACACAGACACACAGAGGGAAGACCATGTGAAGACACAGGGAGGAGATGGCCATCTGCAAACCAAGTTGAGAGACCTCCCAAGAAGCCAACCCTGCCAACTCCTTGATCTTGAACTTCCAGCCCCCAAGACTTTGAGAAAATACATTTCTATTGGTTAAGCTGTGGTACTTTGTCATAGCAGCCTTAGCAAATAAATACAATTAATGTTTTAAAAAAGAATTTGTGACTAGTTTCAGGATTACATATTTTTTAATTTAAAATAAATTGGCACGAAAAATGTACCCATTTTTGTCATATTTTGCACTTTTGTTGAACTTTATTTTGCCCTTGGGGTTTTTGGGCTAGCAATATGTATTTTCTTCATAGTCACAGGGTAGTTTTTCTGAAGATCCTCTTACTCTGTTACTTGATGATTCGTTGAAGTTCTTTTGAATATTTTCTGGTTTTCTTCAAAGGTAAAACGATATTTGAAGTTTAGACCAGTTAGATTATATTACAACATTAAACATGTTTTGGACTTTTTGTCATCACCACCTCCTGAATCTTCAGCAGCTAGTAAAATCAAGGAAAGCAATATTATTAGGAGTTAGTGGATATATAGTGTTTTTATTCTAACACTCCCATGATAGTAGTGTCAACTTTATAGACTAGTCAGTCATTTTAACCTAGCAAGTACTATGGATTTGACCATGTAAAAACTTGAATTCATATTCAGAGTTGGTCCATTCAAAAAATAGAATCTGGGTTGGGTGCAGTGGCTCCTGCCTGTAATCCCAGCACTTTGGGAGGCTGAGGCGGGCGGATCCCTTGAGGTTAGGAGTGCGAGACCAGCCTGGTGAAACTCTGTCTCTACTAAAAATATAAAAATTAGCTGAGTGTGGTGGCATGCACCTGTAATCCCAGCTACTCAGGAGGCTGAGGTGGGAGGATTGCTTGAGCCTGGGAGGCAGAGGTTGCAATGAACTGAGATCAAGCCATTGCACTCCAGTCTGGGCGACAGAGTGAGTGAGACTCCGTCTCAAAAAAATAAATAAATAAAAAATAGAATCTAATAAATGGTTGGCCAGTTAACATCTTAGTTTCTCACTGAGACAATGCAATCTGGAAATCTAAGCTTGATCCACAAAGCTCCATGCCTGGCAATACAAAATAATGATCTTAGTCCACAAAGAATTCTCTATGTAGTAGAAAAAAACTCAGAAGTAAATTTTTATGCAAATAAAGTATAGAGCCATATCCAATGTCAGGGGTCACTTAAAGGACCTGATCATCTCTTCATAATAAAGTTGAGATAAAGGTTAAATGCAATAGTACTAAGAAATACCCTCACTTTTCACTTGCTGGGTAAAAATCACTTATCTTTTTGAAATGCAAATCATATCTTACTTTAAATCTCTTGAATGACACATGAACATTTTTAGCCCAGCTTTCAAGGCAATACAGTATCTGGCAGCTACCTGCACTACCAGCTTCATATGTACTTTGCACTCTTTGCTCTCTAGACTCCAGCCATATCAGCTTAAAAATTTTTCAATTGCACCAAGCTTATTCCTACTCCAAGCCTTTGTACGTATTTTCTTACTTTTCCTCCCCATGCCTGTTTTCAGGAAAGCCTTCTCCATGCCCCATATACACACAAGTGCCTTCTTTGAGATCATTAATTGTGCATTGGTTCATAATGTTTAGTTCCTCCACCAAATGGTAAATTGTTCAAGATAAAGGATCCCATCTTTCCTCAGGGCCTGCCTAACATAGGGCTTTCTAGAGATAAGACGTCTGATTCACATAAGTGAATGGATATCAAGGAGTCAGAAACTCCTGATTTTATTCTGTTGAAGGACATCCTTAACTTTGTTAAGAAAAGTATTTTCTCCTATGAATTATTTAAAATTTCACTAAATGCAGTAGAACTACCTAAAAGGAACATGTCAGGGCCTTTCCGCATAGAGATGATTTCTTTGTTAAGCAGTAACAATTGCTTACAAAACCTTTAGAGTGATTAACTTTCAAGACAGAAATTAGCATTCCACTTTCAAGATGATGTTTTGGCTATTTGATGAACTAATAGTTAATCTAAGCATTTTAAGAATCCAAAAACAACATTAAACTTGACAAAGTGACTTTAGGAATAGAAATTTCATGCCAGAAAAAAATGGCACAGGAATCTCATGCCAGAAAAACATCTCCCAATGTGGAGACATGTGGGAGACAGGCAATTTCAACCTTACTCTACATGTAGGGCTTCCTTAAGCTGAAGATCTATAAAACCACCTCATTACATGGAGAAGAATAGTAAACTCAGCGAGGTTAAGCAAGTTGCCCAAAGTCTCACAGCTAATGTATAATGTTGGGACAAAAAGTTTTTTCTCACCTAACCCTAATCCCACAGATTCTGTGGTTTTCATATTATTCCTAAACACCCAGTGTTCTGTAGAGGAGCCACCTTCTAGAAGGATGAAGAAGCCTAGCTCCAACCTCTACTTCAGCTGGACCAGTCAGTTCTATCTGGAGTTATACATAAGATGTTGTTTCTGGTGGGGCTTGGGGGGTGG
>NW_012103488.1:1181042-1242080 GCF_000951045.1 Mandrillus leucophaeus
GAGGTGGGCGGATCACCTGAGGTCAGGAGTTCGAGACCAGCCTGGCTACCATGGTGAAAACCCGTCTCTACCAAAAATATAAAGAATTAGCTGGGTGTGGTGGTGCACACCCCGTAATCCCAGCTACCCAGGAGGCTGAGGCAGGAGAATCGCTTGAACCCGGGAGGTGGCGATTGTGGAGAGCTGAGATTGCACCACCACACTCCAGCCTGGGTGACAGAGTGAGACTCCATCTAAAAAAACAATAAAACAAAAACAAAGACAAAAAACAACAACAACAACAAAACACCTACTGTTGGATAGCCCAACAGGGTGACTACAGTGAATAATAACTTAATTGTATATTTTTGAATAACTTAAAGAATGTAGTTGGATTATTTGTAACTCAAAGGATAAATGCTGGAGGGGATGGATACTTCCTCCTCCATGATGTGCTTATTTCACATTGCATGCTTGTATCAAAACATCTCATGTACCCTATAAATATGTATAACTACTATGTATATTAAATTTTTAAAAAAATTATTTAAAAATTTTTTCGGACCCAGCAAAGTTTTAAAAAATAATTTTAAAAAAATTAACAAAGAAGACATAAAAAAAAAAAAGACATGGTGGCAGCATGGGTCCAGCCCTCCCCACTCAGCCATCCATGAAAATGGTGTTTTGTTTTTTCCTTTCAGAGATCCCATCTCTCTACTCCCTCCTTCCCTCTGCTCCTTCAACAAATATTTGCGGGATAGCAATTTGACAAGTATCTTCAAAAGCCTTTTTAAAAAATGAACACATGCTTTGATTCATAAATTAACTTCCAGGTTTACCCTGTGGAAATAATCATGGCAAAGATTTGACTCCTTGGATGTTTATAGTAAGATGGATGCCTCCCCCCGTTTCAGGTTCAATGCTAGCGTTTGCATTTCCATAGCAACCCGTACATCCCAACTCCTGGCAGGTGGTTCAGGCTCCAGTAATTATCTGTTGGCTGGTCTGTATCCAACACTGGCCTGGAGTTTACTGCGGGCAGGGGCCTTGTCTGGTTCCCAGGGGCAGTCCCAGCACCTGGCACCATGCCAGGTGTGGTGGCATCCAGAAATTTGTGCTAAATGAGTGGCATCCAGAAATTTGTGCTAAATGAGTGACTGGTGATGGAGAGGCATGGAGAGTTTTAAGATTGGATTTTCCTTTTGAAAAGATGGCTCTGGTGAATTCGTGGCTGGAGAAGAGGGAACTGGAGGCAGAAAGCTGGTATTGTGCTACCACAGGGGTTCAGGAGGAGACAGTAAAGCCAGAGCAGGGAGAGAGGTCTTGAGGATGAAAGGGGAGAAATGGACAAAATGCCATCTAGGAGGGAGATGGCTTGGGAACCAATTGGTTGAGTCAGGGGGATGGGACTTGGGGACCAATTGGTTGAGTCAGGGAGTCTGGTTGGGTAAGAAGCACCACCAACTTCTTCTTTTTTTTTTTTTTTTGAGATGGAGTCTTGCTCTGTCACCGAGGCTGGAGTGCAGTGGCACAATCTCAGCTCACTGCAACCTCTGCCTCCCAGGTTCAAGCAATTCTCCTCCTCAGCTTCCCCAGCAGCTGGGACTACAGGCAACCGCCACCATGCCCAGCTAATTTTTGTATTTTTAGTAGAGACAGGGTTTCAACACATTGGCTAGGCTGGTCTCGAACTCCTGACCTCAAGTAATCCACCCACCTCGGCCTCCCAAAGTGCTGGGATTACAGACATGTTCCACTGTGCCCAGCCACCACCTACTTCTTAAGCAGGTGACCCTGACCCCCAGCTAGGGTCGGAGTCTGTGCAGGTTCAGCCTGCTGTGTTGCTCACCATGGGGAGGGATGGGTCCTGGCCTGGTAGGGGTGGGGGGCTTTTCTTCTAACCCCCTATCCCCTCATGGCTCAGGCCACCCTGCACTGATGCTACTAACCAGCTCCACCAAGTTCAGGGCGCTGGCTCCTCAGTGTCCACCTCAGTCCCTGTGTGGCCCTCAGGCTCGGGCATTCACCTGGAGGTCCCTTGTCTGGGCATGTGAGTTGGGCAGTGCAGAGCCTGGCACCCAGGAAGAAAGAGCAGTGCCCCACCCCCCCCGCAGAGGCAGAGAGCAATTGCTCCCACATCACCTTCTCTTCCAGAGACTAGCTTGTCACTGTCACCAGCACAGAGACAAACACAGCACAAGCCCTTCAACACTGCTTAGTCCCTAACTTACAGGCCCCAGGGAGGGAGACAGAGACTGGCATGGACCCCTGGGCCAGGTGGGTTTGGGGAGGAGATGGCCTAAGGGTGAGGCTGGGTCATTCCCCAGCTGCTTGGTGGGGGGGTGGGGGTGCGGGGGGAACCTGAAAACCAGTAGTCAACCTCTTAAAATTATCAGTCTGCACCAGTAAAGCAGGTTTTCTGTTTGTAGTGACTCTTTATGCCTTTGTCACGTGCCACTAAGCTCAGCCTAGCTTCTGGCTAAACTACAGGGAGCAAAAACAGAGCCCATCTAACCTTTTTCAGCTCCTTCTTCTTGCTTTTTTGCCTCCTCTTCAATGACCTTCATCTTTGCATCATACTCATCAGCTAGAGATTTCCATTCTACTCTGTTATTCTGAAGACCACTCAGCATAGGTGTGATTTCTTTGTGAAACCGTGAGAACTCCTAAAGAGAATTTTAGGTCAGAAACTACATAAATCATACAGTTAATTTTCAGGATCTTTCATATGCAGAGAATGAACTGTAAGGAATTGTTACAGCACTCAGAGCTGCTAGGATAAGTTTAACCCCGGGCCTGTGAAGTTTGGGGAAGAGACAGGTGATGTCTTTCCTGCCTGCCTAACGAAGTGTTCAATTTGCTCACATCTGAGTTCTCTCCTTTTATTCCAGCCCTTAGGGTAAAACCTCAAACTGCTTTGGAGAAACAATGACACCCCTGATGGCTTTCCATATGGGTGACTTTTAAATTTTGGTGACAGTTTGAAAGAAAAATTTTCATCCAAATGTTTATATATTTAAGTCAAATAATTTGCTTACTTACCTTATATACAAAAGTACAAACAAAATCAATAAATCCAACTTGAAGTTTAGGTAGTTCATCTCTCTTGTTTCTGTCCATCATAGGCTAGAAAGAGAAATAAATCCTTTTAAGACAGGTTTCTAAGATGTAGTGAACAAAACAAACTGATTTGTCCTGATAACTTTTGTTTTGGTTTTTGTTTTTGTTTTTGAGACAGAGTCTTACTCTGTCTCCAAACTGGAGTGCAGTGGCACGATCTCAGCTCACTACAACCTTTGCTTCCCAGGTTCAGGCGATTCTCCTGTCTCAGCCTGCCGAGTAGCTGGGACTACAGGCACGTACCACCATGGCCAGCTAATTTTGTATTTTTAGTAGAAACGGGGTTTCACCATGTTGGCCAGGGTGGTCTCAATCTCTTGACCTCATGATCCGCCCACCTCGGCCTCCCAAAGTGCTGGGATTAACAGGTATGAGCCACTGAGCCCGGCCTGTCCTGATAACTTTTAATAAGTAATGCATTTTTATGTCAAGGTCTTACAATGGGTTGTTGCTGCAATACTGTTCTCTCCAGATCTCCTTGTTCCCAAAATTCATTTGCAACCATAAGTGCTACCTGCAAATGAGAAAGGCTTGGTTCACTAAATCCACTTATGAATAGAGAACTTGAATTTTATTAGTACAAGTGACATTTAAGGATCAAGTTTACAGTCAGTGCTTGAGGCGCTATCAAACCATATGCTCTTAAGTTTTAAAAAGAGGTCATTTACAGATTATATTGAAATGGGAAAGGGGAGCTTTTTCTTCCTACTTCAGTGTTCTAGGCTTATTCTGGGAGTATCTATCTCCCATTTACTATTGCCGCCACTTCTCACCAATGAAAAGGAGAAATAGGAGGATTAAATATTATGCTTTAAGTTCTAATGCTTCCCAAGTTCTTCTTTGTCCTATCTGTTAGCATCTAGTATATATCTGTGAATGCACATGTGACATACACCCATTAGTATGTAGCTTTACCTAATTACAGTGTGAGGATATTCCAGCATTAATTTATATCACTAAAAAAAAAATTTATCAAGTTCATTGAACACCTGCTAGCTGCCTTTACATTGGCATGATCCAGGCTTGCCAAGAGGAATATGGCATGATCTTTTTCTTTAAAATGTTCACAGTCTAGTGAAGACAGTCATGTATACAATGTGGTTAAGTGCTATAACAGTAATAGTGTAAGTGCTATGGGTCAGGGAGAAGGGAGTAAAGATAAGTTTCATGAAGGAAGGAGGTAGCATTTATATTGTATTGTCAAGAATACAATATAAGAGGAAAAGAGGAGGGGAAGAATATTTGCAGAGATAAAATGGAACGTACAAAGCTTCCGTGAGTACAGTGTGAAGCAATGACATGGGAGAAGGTGATGGGAAATGATTCTGGGAGTGTGAGTTAAGGACAGGCAGTGACAGGCCATGTAAATTTTGCTGGGAAGCTTGAATTTGATTCTCTAGGCCATTGCTCTTTACTCTTGGAGCCTAGGGTTCCTCTGAAGTGCTCTAGGACCCAAGAAGGTGGAGGCCAAGAGAGATGAAAGCTAAAGTAGCTTTGCTTTTTTCTCTTTTATAAAGTGATCTTTGGGCAAGTTTTGTTGGGAGAAAACAGACTTTACTTCTTTGGAGAAAAAAGTTGGAAACCTCTGGCAATGGGGAGTATGAGGCTTTTAAGGAGTAGAATGGCTGAGTTGAGCTCTGTGTAGAGACATCATGGCAGCAAGTCAGAGGATGAGTTGTGGAGTTGATGTGAGGATCTATTAGGAGGCTGCCACCACAGTACTGATAAAAGTCTGAACTGAGGTACTAGCAAGGGTGATAGAAATGATTTTGAAATGAGGGAGATAAGCTCAAGCAAGACCTCAGGTTTCTAGCTTAGGTGACCACATCAATAAAGAACAGAGGAAGAAGAGCAGGCATGTCGAGGTGGAAGGAGAGGAAAGTGTTTGGCTTTGGACTTGATGGTGACGGAGTTCAGGACACCCTGCCCCAAAATATTTTAAGATGATGGAATTTGAGGAAACTAAAGCAGCAGGAAGATCAGTCTCACCTTCCCCCCACCTTCTCCCCTGAAGTAGGTCATAAAACCAGGTAAGGATTTTCTGACCTTCCCCTGAAGCAGATAATAAGACCTTCATTCAAGAGGTGCCCTCCGTATTCCTGGAGGAAAGGAGCCAGAGACACAAAGATGCCAAGAAGAATCTGAACAAATTGTCCTTGCTAAGCTGCCCCGTGATTAGATCATACCCTCTTTGCTGAATTCAATTTCTCCGTGACTGTCTACTTCATCCAACCTAGCATAAAATATACAAGTTTAACTCTTCCTTAGGGTCTTTGTTTCCTTAGGAAGGCTCCTGTATTACATGTAAAACAAATAAATGTGTATGCTTTTCTCTTGTTAATCTGTCTTTTGTTATAGGGGCCTCAGTCATGAACCTAGGATGGGTGAGAAATAGGTATTTTTTCTCCCCTACAATGAGTTCCAATTATTCTATCTTTTTAAAAAGATACAACCCACTTTAACAGTTAAACCCATTTAATTCTGGGCTCTCTTCTGCTTAGGGGTTTCCCTAGAAATTATTGGAGGAAAAAGAGATTTTTTTCATCCAATTAGTAAGAAAGCAAGTGGTAGACTAGTGCCTCCCCAAGGTGGGGGAAAAACTTCTGTGGAAAGCAACCTTAGACATCATGTCACAGCCAGTGCCGCCTTATAATTCACAGCACATTGAAGAATAGACTGTGGGAGCAAAAACACCCTTGATAGAGGAAAACACTAACGATGCATCCTGATCTTGTTCTGACATCTCATTGATACAGTTTGGCTATGTCCCCACACAAATCTCATCTTGAATTGTAGTTCCCATAATTCCCAATTCATGGGAGGGACCCAGTGGGAGGTGATTGAATCATGGGGGCAAATCTTTCCTTTGCTGTTCTAGTGATATTAAGTAAGTCTCACAAGATCTGATGGTTTTATAAAGGGGAGTTCCCCTGCATACGCTATCTCTTTACCTGCCACCACATAAGACATCCCTTTGCTCTTCCTTCATCTTCCACCATGATTGTGAGGCCTTCCCAGCCATGTGGAACTGTGAGTACATTAAAACTCTTTCCTTTATAAATTACCAGTCTTGGGTATGTCTATTAGCAGCAGCATGAGAACAGTCTAATACACTCCTCTATTTAAAAACTCAGACATTTCTTGGATAATTTTATATAAATTGTTTACAGTGTTTCAGTGTTAAAGAATTCTTTCAAGAAAGCATTTTCCTTCCAAAGTTCCTTCTATTTGCCTTATTCCAGGGCCTAATCAAATTGCCTACTGTCTCACTAATGTTTATAATTTTTCAGAATTCTGAGGTTGCCTAAGATTTTTAGGTAGACATTTACATGGGACCTAGGCAGTACCTGACAGTGTGACAGAAAAGAAAACTTAACTAGACTCACCTGACTTTGTACCTCCCAGGGCTTGGTGATAGCAGACAAGTCACATGCAGTCATCATCATTGCCCTTAGGAAGAAAACAAAAAATTTTAAACTAGAAATAAGTACAAAATAAGTTATTTTTATAAAAAAACAGGAGAGAAATACAATTTTAACTACCTACATGATAATCTCTTTTTTGGTTGGATCAACAGTTACATATTTGATGGCTTCTTCCTCCGTTTGCATTTGTTCACAGGCATCAACAATTTTTTGAAACATGGTTCTCTTCCTAGAAAAGATACAGCTGTGAGCAACAATTTTAGCATATGAAAACAGAGAAAAAAAATACCTTAAATACATGCTTTTCAGATTTCATGTTCCCACTTTGCATTGTCATGTCCACATAGCAAAGTCTACAGGGCCAGAAGATAAGAGAGCAGAGAATGGTGGTATAACTTTGGCTCAGAAACGGCTTAAGGCAGAAAAAGCACAAACCATAAAGAGAGGGAAAAAAAAAACAAACAGGTAACCGGGAATACATTACAACGAAAAAGTTACATATAAGGCCGGGTGCAGTGGCTCACATCTGTAATCCCAGCACCTTGGGAGACCAAGGTGGGAGGATTGCTTGAAGCCGGGAGTTTTAAACCAGCCTGGGCAATAAAGCAAGACCCTGTCTCTTTAAAAATGAAAGTAAATTTAAAAATTACATATGATAAAAGAGACCATAACCTAAAAATAAAGACCCCAAACTGTGAGAAGATACCACAACAAATAGCCAACAAAAAGTTGGAACCCAAAACACATGGATATTCAGCTGGTCTCACTGCTTATCAAGAAACTACAAATTTGAACAATAAGCTATTATCTCACATTGATTATATTAGCAAAATAAATTTCAAATGTGCTGAGTTCAAGAGTACTTCAGATACGGTATTTTTCTCTTCTTTTTTCTTTCTTTTTTTTTTTTTTTGAAACAGAGTCTTGCTCTCCCACTCAGGCTGGAGTGGAGTGGCTTGATCCTAGCTCACTGGAGCCTTGAACTCCTAGGCTTAAGGGATCCTCCCACTTCAGCCTCCCAAGTAGCTGGGACTACAGGCATGCTCCACCATGCCTGGCTAATTTTTTAATTTTTTTGTAGAGACAGGGTGTTGCTATGTTGCCCAGGCTGGTCTCAAATTCCTGGCCTCAAACGATCCTCCTGCCTTGGCCTCCCAAAGTGCTGAGATTACAGGCATGAGCCACCTCACTCGGCTGGAACTCGTGTACACGTGGGTGAGAGTGCTAACTGGCACAACTCAGGAGTGCAGTTTTGTAATGTAGCGTGAATTGAAGACATGCAAACCCTACAGCATTCTCACTTTTACATTTCTTAGAGAAACTCTCATATATATATATACAGGGACATACAAGGCAGCATTGTAGGTAATGATGAAAAAATAGAAACAATTAAAATGTCTATGAATAGAAGAGTGGGTAAATTATGAATATTCAAGAGTTGAATATTCAGTTAAAATGGATGCATTGGAGCTCCATTTATTATCAATGATAAGTCTTTGAAACACAATGTTGCATGAATAAAGCAAGTTGCAGAAAGGTATGTACAGACAGTACACTTAATGGACAATTTGAAAACAGAACAGATCGGGCAAGGTGGCTTACGCCTGTAATCCCAACATTTTGGGAGGCCAAGGTGGGTGGATCACGAGGTCAGGAGATCGAGACCATCCTGGCCAACATGGTGAAACCCCGTCTCTAGTAAAATACAAAAAAAAAAAAAAAAAAAAAAAAATTAGCCAGGCGTGGTGGCACGTGCCTGTAGTCCCAGCTACTCAGGAGGCTGAGGCAGGAGAATCACTTGAACCCGGGAGGCGGAGGTTACAGTAAGCCGAGATTGCGCCACTGCAATCCAGCCTGGTGACAGAGTGAGACTCCATCTCAAAAAAACCAAGAAACCAAACAAACACACAACAATACCATATAAAAACGTGGATGGAAATGGTGAATACACATCAACGTCAGATGGTGATATCTTTGTGGAAGAAGGGAAGGGGTTTTTCATAGTGGAGTAGGTGTGGAATGCCTCAATTGCATCACTAGTTTTTTTCTCCTTATAAAGCAAAATCTGAGGCAAATATGGCAAAATTTAGCATTTGTTATATCTGGGCTATGGATATTTGATGGATATTTGGATATCCATTTTATTCTTCTTAGTATTTGTCTTCACGTTGAACTATTTAATAATTAAATATTCAGGCCCAGTGCAATGGCTCACGCCTGTAATCCCAGCACTTTGGGAGGTCAAGGTGGGCAAATCACTTGAGGTCAGGAGTTTGAGACCAGCCTGGCCAACATGGTGAAACCCATCTCTACTAAAAATACAAAAATTAGCCAGACATGGTGGTGGGAGCCTGAAGTCCCAGCTACTCAGGAGGCTGAGGCAGGAGAATTGCTGGAACCTGGGAGGCCGAGGTTGCAGTGACCCAAGGTGGTGCCACTGCACTCCAGCCCAGGTGACAGAGTGAGACCTGTATAATAATATATATAATAATAATAATAAATATTTAATGAAGAAGGATCAGAAAGGCATAATTTGACAATGCCCAAGCCACTGAATATTTGGATCCTATAACTAGTTCATCTTGTTCTAATCCGTTTTCACCAAGCAACTTTATAGTTCACTTATGAGAAAATGTGGAGATACTGAGTATCTGGTCTCCTTGGCAATATTACTGTTGTAAATAGGCTGGCTCTCTGCTATGTATGACTCAGTTTTGTAAGTTTGGTTAATGTGTGTCAATGCCACCAAAATTTTTCAGCTCCCAGACTTTGACAGAATTAAATTTCTGAGCCCGAAACATTAAATTACCAAATTCTGGACCATAGAGAATTCACCTAGACAAAAAGCCACCTTGAGAGGTCTCTTGGCTTCACTCTTTTGGCAAGGCACAAACTTGGCTGCATATTCTTCAATTCAGACTTCTTCGGCTAGCAACCTACTTAATATTAGGAGCTTATGTTTTTAAAATGTGTTCCTGGATGTCTAGTAAGTTTACTGGCAGGCATCTGTCTTGAAGATACTCTACTTGGTAATCCAAAAGGAAAGCAAATGTGTGTGTGTGTGTGTGTGTGTGTGTCTGTGCATGTGTGTGTGAATAAATGCCTTTTAACATTAATGCAACAGATAATTTATGGAAGGCAAAACCACACAGAGTATAGGGCATTCCACTGTGCAGAGTTATGTACTTACTTGAAATATAAAGCCAGGTCAGTTGCTATTATTGCGACCTCGAACAAATGAATAACTGTTTCAAACTGCCGCTTATTTAGGTTCTGGAAGATGTTTAAACTCTGTAAGGTGAAAATTCACAATAAAATGCAATCAATAATTTGCTTCTGATTGAACAAATGAAACTCTGCTTAACAAGAAGAAAAATCTAAAAGCCTTTCAACACTTTTTTGTTTGGTTGGTTTTTTGTTTTCCTGGTTTTTTTTTTTTTTTTTTTTTTTTGGTTTGCTTTTAGTTTTTATCTCATGGACTAAGTAAACCCCTCTACAGTACTTTGAGTAAGATAATTTAATTTAAACTATAAAAATAGATACTGTTAGTCAATATTCATGTCATCAGTATTTAAGTTTTTAGAGTAAATAAATGTTTTCTTCTAGGACCATTAAAATAAATTACAATAGATTTAAAATGTGCTTCTATTAATTGAGGAGCTTTAACAAAGAATTTCTGGGAGAAGTCCAACTGTCAGACATGTTACTTTATCTACCAGGTAATTTTAGAGTGATCATAGAAACCATTGGTCTTTCAGAAATTACAAATTACACTCATACTCATATATATGTGGGAAAAAATAATGAAATCCTTCCATGTTATCCTTAAAATATTTTCATGCAATTCTATTTTACCAAGACTTAACTAGACCTTTCTTCAAAGAGTTTCTCTTTACCTCTCTTCACATATGGATGAGCTTCATTTCTTAGTGTTCTAGAAAATGAGAATTAGGCCGAGCATGGTGGCTCATGCTTGTAATCCCAGCACTTTGGAAGGCTGAGGTGGGTAGATAGCTTGAGCTCAGGAGTTCAAGACCAGCCTGGGCAACATGGTAAGACTCCTGTCTCTACTAAAATTACAAAAATAGCTGGATGTGACGGTGTGTGTCTGGGGTCCCACCTATTCAGGAGGCCAAGGTGGAAGGATTACTTAACCCTGGAAACTGGAGGTTGCAGTGAGCTGAGACTGTGCCACTGCACTCCAGCTTGGGTGACAGAGCGAGACCCTGTTTCAAAAAACAAGAAAGAAAGAAAGAAAATGAGAATATAAAGCTGGGGGTGGTTTCTTAAAGCCCAGTTATTCCAAATAGACCATTTTAGTCATACAGGCCAAATGACAGATATATAGTGATTTTGCCAAATTAATTTGACAGTTACAAAATACGGAAACATTCCACTGGAAAGAAAGAGGAGATAGTCTATCAATCCATATAAAGAGAGAAGTACCATAATGCCAAAAACAATACTGGCCTGAACACCAAATAATAACAGTAAACACTTCTTAGTTCTTGCTACCTACCAGGCTCGAAGTGCTTTGTGAATATTCTTAATCTCTTCACAACAGACCCCAGCACAGAGAGGTGAAGTAACTTGCCCAAGGTTAAACAGCTAGAATGTGGCAGAACTGGTGTCTAAACCAGTGCAGCATGGTTCCAGAGTTTGTGCTCCTAATCTCTGCACCACACTACATTACCGCTCAACAGGGAACCCAGGTTCATTTCCTGGCTTCCCCACTTTGGCAGTCGTATAATCCTAGAGACTTAACATCCGTGAGCATTTGTTTTCCATATAGGCATAATAACAGCTGCCCTGCCTAACTGCCTAGCACTTAGTCTATGCTCAGTTAATATCTGTGGAATGTTGAATCAAATGAAATGACAACTGGGAATGCATTTTAAAACTGTAAATTGCTGTTAAAATGTATTGTTGTATCATCATTATTATTATGTAAAGTCGTGAGGCTAGTTCCAGGTAAAAATAGAATTGCAAACCTAACACCAAATATGGCTATCAGTCATTTCAGAAGATTGAAATATTAGAAAGCAATAATTGGACAAGAACTCAAGTTTTAGACACTACACTATGCCTTATATAACTCTTCACTTAAGTCATCTTTTTATAACATTTTCTAGGACAAGAAAAGTGGTGTTTTACAAAGCATACATAAGTAATAAAAAAATTGTGATTTGTTTTGTCAACATAATGAGTTCACCATAGCAACTAAACTTTTAAAATAGCTAGAATGAAACAATGGGTGTTGACCAGTTTAAATTACAATAAACAGATTATCTGGATCAAAATCAATGTTTTTGTTTTTGTTTTTGTTTTGAGATGGAGTCTCACTCTGTCGCCCAGGCTGGAGTGCAGTGCCACAATCTCGGCTCACTGTAGCCTCTGCCTCCTAGGTTCAAGCAATTCTCCTGCTTCAGCCTCCTGAATAGCTGGGATTACAGGCACCCACCACCACGCCCAGCTAATTTTTGTATTTTTTAGTAGAGATGGGTTTTCACCATGTTGGCCAGGCTGGTCTCAAACTCCTGACCTCAAGGGATCCGCCCATCTCGGCCTCCCAAAGTGCTGGGATTACAGGCGTGAGCCACCATGCCCGGCCCCAAAATCAATTTCTTACTTGGGACATTTCACAGAAGCCTATTGGACATACCAGTCCAGAATCTCTGAACCAAATCTTCTGGATACAGGTTCTTTTCAACCTGGTCTGGATTACCAGGGAGGGGAAAAGTAAGTGGGGCCATTTTGATCCCACTTAACCTGCCCCGGATTTTGGAACAATGATGGCCTTCCCTTTGGACTTGGGGTGATCCAGTGGCATACTGACATCAGGGAATCACTTTATTTGTTCACTGATGAACTCATTGCTATGTTCCCAAAGTAATGTTTATTATGTGACTCAGGTACATGCTTGGCAAATTAATAATAGTTAAAGCCAACCTTGATTGCTATACTAGGAAAAAAAGTAGGGGGAGGGGGGGAATGTGTGAAAATGCATTAAACTTTTAGACAAGTTAACATAGCACATTAAATCATTTTAACAAGCAAAACAGACTGCTGAATTCAAAGAAATAATTCCTTGGGACGGAGACGTCCTCGTCTCTACCAAGTGTCAGATTGTGCAGAGTATATAATCTACAACCAACCAAATAAATCAAATTTATTATGCACCAGTTGTTTTAGTGCATATTGCTTAATTTGTAAACCTGGACACTTGTTGCTATTTAATAAATGTGAAAGAAAAAGCTATATATAAAGAAATACATAGAAACATATGTGACAAATACTGTTTATTATACCTTTTTCTAATCCAAAATAATAAAACAGCTGTATTAAAGTTGACAGATTATCAAAAATTCTCTTACTTTTCAAAATGAGTCAATACTGGATTTTTAAAAATTGATATAATGAAGAAAAAGGGTTTATAGTCACCATTTCAGCACCGCTTCCTTTGTATATAGCACTACATATCTGCATTTCATTCATACCTTTTTCTTCTCACTCATTTTCATTTTTATCTAAAAACATGTACAAGGCTCCTAATTGAAAAACTCTTTCTTAATTCTACATTCTTTTAGATTTTCTCTGTTCTCCCTTTCACACCTGAGGTTCTTGAAAGAAGAGCTTCTAATTGACTTATTAAGTTGTGGATATAGATTCATATAAAAGATCCCATTCCTGTTTTTGTGTTAGTTGCTAGAAAGCACTTGGCCAAATTTGTGGCCTATGTCTGATAAACGTTTTGGCCAAATTCGTGGCCCATGTCTGATAAATACAATAAGGTACATTTATGTACCTTATGATATATATTTTGGGTATGTATGGCCTCTACTATGCTTCATCTCATTTTTATTTTTCTATTAGTCCTCATTTTCTTTAGTATTGTATATATTCTTCGAAGCTCCATCAAATCCTCTTTGGAACAAAGTGGGACATACACACGCACACACACATGCACACACATGCACACACACACACATGCACACAAGTTGGGTATTTTTTTTGTTGCTTAGTAAGTAAACACAGACTCAATGATCCTTTAATTAGAGCAAGAGGTCTCAAGATGTGCCCAGCACACAGGAGAAGCAAGGAAGTCCTTTCAAGACCTACTTTGACAACTCAAAACAACAGTGGAAGAGAAGTTGATGGAGAAGTTATGCTGATGTACATTTGTATTGACTTCTGATATTCAATCTCCTAGACCAAAGAGATTGCCATAGGTAACAAGAAGTGAAGGAGGGAAGGCAGACAGCAATGAGCAGATCCCAAATAGAGGGCCTGGAGCTTCACGGGCTTCACTCAATATGAGCTTTACCAACTTCCAGAAAACAAAATCAAAGAGGTGTTGATATGGCTGTGTGTCCCCACCCAAATCTCATCTTGAATTGTAATCCCCAGGTGTTGAGGGAGGAACCTGGAAGGAGGTGATTGGATCATGAGGGCAGTTCCCCCACGCTGTTCTTGTGATAGTGAGAGAGTTCTCACAAGAGCTGATGGTTTTAAGTGTGCCACTTCCTCGCTCTTTCTCACACACTCTTGCCTGCCACCATGTAAGACATGCCTTGCTTCCCCTTACCCTTCAGCCATGATTGTAAGTTTCCTGAGGCCTCCCCAGCAGTGCAGAACTGTGAGTCCATTAAACCTGTTATCTTTATAAATTACCCAGTCTCAGGTAGTATCTTCATAGCAGTGTGAAAACTGACTAATACAGGTGTGTTCCTTAGAATTGGTGAGAAAATGTTTGAGCAACAAATTGGAAGCTGAGGATTTCCCCAGCTCATTCCTGCCCTTTCTCCATGGTACTCAGCAGATAGTTGGCTCCATTCAGGGATGAGTAATTTTCAGAGGGGAATAAGTGCAAAACCTATGTGTAAAATGACCACAAGAACACAAAATAATCCATAGAGCCAGTGCAATTCCAACCAGAATACCAACAAGTTTGTGTATGTGTGTTGGTAAATTGACAAATCAATTATAAAATTTATATGAAAATGTAGAGTCAAGTACTGGACTCAATTAAAAGTTGAATTAAAATAAACAGTAGTGGAAATTACAGAGCAAAATGTAATTTTATAAATATCAATAATGGTAAATAAAAAATTAATACCACATAAAACAGATATGTGGGAAAAAGTATACCAATTCCTTCATATTTCATAGAAGGGAATTAGTAGATACTGTAAAGTTAACACATATAGCTTAAAAATGTCAAACATCTAAATGCTCAGCTACAGCTTTTTGTAATTTTTTGTAGTCATTTGTTACTCATTTTAGAGGGCTCTTTAAGAGCTGACATTTCTTGTGATAAAGACACCATTATGTGAAGTTCTGCCATTTCTTCCATTTCAAAAACATTTCTTCTGTTAAATTCAAATAAAGTCAAATGCAATACCTTTTATTTAAGATAAAGAGATTCTACTTTGTAATGAAAAAGAATGAATTGGCTGGGCACAGTGGCTCACACCTGTAATCCCAGTGCTTTGGAAGGCCAAGGAGAGAGGATTGCTTCAGCCCAGGACTTCAAGACCAGCCTAGGCAACATAGCAAGAATGCATTTCTACGAAAAATACAAAAATTTAGCCAGGTATAGAGATTCATGTCTGTTGTCCCAGCTACTTGAGAGGCAGAGGTAAGAGGATTGCTTGAGCCCAGGTTGAGGTTGAGGCTGCAGAGAGCTTTGACTGTGCCACAGCACTCCAGTCTGGGCAATAGCGCAAGACCCCATCTCTAAAAAATAGAATGAATCATGGATATACACAACATGAATAATCTAAAAATTATTATTCTGCATGAAAGCAACCAACGCAAGAGTGTGATTGATTGCATAATTATTCTAGTATTGTGATAATTGTATGATTGCACTTATATAAAATCTAGAAAATGCAAACTAATCCATAGCAACTGAAAACATTTCAAAGGTTGCCACCTAGGGCTGGGAGTGGAGAGTGGGATGTGCTGTGAAGGGGCATGATATGAACAATTACTTGGGTGATACAAGTGTTCTGCATCTTGATTGTGGTGCTGATTTCCCAGGTATATAAATAGTCAAAACTCATGGAATTGGGTACTCTAAAGATGCAGTTTAGGCTAGGTGTGGTGGCTCACTCCCAGCACTTTGGGAGGCCAAGGTGGGTGGATCACCTGGGGTCAGGGGGTTCGAGAGCAGCCTGGCCAACATGGCAAAACTTTGCCTCTACTAAAAATACAAAAATTAACCGGTAATGGTGGTGCATGCCTGTAATCCCAGCTACTTGGGAGGCTGAGGTGCGAGAACCTCTTGAACCCAGGAGGCAGAGGTTGCAGTGAGTCGAGATCACGCTGCTGCACTCCAGCCTGGGCAACAGGGTGAGACTCCGTCTCAAAAATAAAATAAGAGATGCAGGTTATTGTACATATACTTCAATGAAGTCTATTAAAAACCAATTCTGACTTTAAAAAAATAGCTTGAGTAGTGGGATCACATTTTTCAAAAGTCCCTTCTCTCCATACTTCCTGTATATATCCACAGGGTGACTGCAATGAGGTTTATTAGATGTTAATGAAATATTGATTTCTGGATGGTAGGATTTGAAGCAATTTAAAAAATATTTGGCTTTGATGTTTTTCCTATTGTTTGAATTTTTATAGTGGGCCTGTGTAACTTTTGCAACTATTAATGAATATGGAAGACATATGTAAGTAAGTAAGATTCCATTTGTTTTTGAGCATTGTGTTGAAGACATTATGTGGAGACAGGTGCACCAGATGAGAAGGGAGACCTACTTCCCAGCCCCTGGCCACGGGCCCTAACTTGCTCAGCTGCTTTCATTTGCTCACAGAAAGCATCTATTTTATTTTCCCTGACTATTAAAATGGCAATAGAAATATGAATTCTGCATAGCACACCCCAAACAGGTAGAAATGGCTTTAATTCATTCAGATTGTGGCTCTCGAGTTAGCTGAGGCCAGGGAAAGTACAGGCCGTTCTAATCTTCAGTGTGGTGCCTATGACGCCCACAAGAGAATATTGCCAACGTGTTCTTGCTTTGCTAGTGGCAGTACACAAGGTATTTGATTTCTCCTTCACATTTCTATGTGTAAAATGGGGCAGACTGATGGGGTTGGTATGAAAAAGCATAAATAAAATTATCATACACTTTGGAAAGAGATGTTCTGAATAATAACAGGATTTTGTTATTTGTGCTGAGCAATATATTTTGTCATTTCTATAGTATATTCTAGTATTAAAATTTATACTCATACAAATTCGGCTAACAAAGTTTCCACCCATTCATTCAGGTTAAAGCATTGATTTCTGTCTGGTTTAGAGTATAGGCAGTTCTGTTCCTCAAAGCAGTGGATCCATCTCTGCTGGGATAGAAGGACATTGCAGTTCAAAGCCTTATAATATGCAAAACAAAATGTCTGAGTAATGCCCACAAATGCTGAAATTACTGAATAAATCCCAAGGATTTCCCTTATTTTAAAAAATTAAAATTTTTAGTGTGTATATTTTCTTTAGACAGTGAAAAAAATAGAAGGACTACATTGTCTCCCCAAAATTTAGAAAGAATATCTGATAGGTAACAGTCTTTTTGTGTGTGTGTCCAAGTTGACTGCTCATAAACAGGCTGTGTGTGACTGCATTGCCTAGCGACTCTATTGACAAGGCTTTAAAAGTCTGCAATTAGCAGATTGAATGGTATTACAGAGAGGTCCTTGAAAAGATGGTATAGATTACTGAGATGCAATATTCCTCTTTAGAAAGAATAATAAGTCTTTATATAGCCATCAAAGCCAGTTCAGACTGCAAAGTAAATAACATTAAAATACTTCAGATGGAAAACTGTAACTCTAAACTGCAAAATCCCAGAAGGAAAAACATTTAAGATACTAGGAGCCTTCCAGTGTTAAGCATTTAGATATTTGGCTGCTGTTTTAAAACTGTATTTTGTTTTAGTAGGTAACTGTATGATTATGTGACACTACCTCACTGTGGTATCATATAAACAGTGAGATTTACAGAAAATTCTTACTCAGAAACCGAAGATTGTCCCAACCAGCAAAACAAAGACTTTCAACAAATTAGGTCATAACAATTTACTCTTACATTCCTGAGTTACTTTCAGTTCCGCTGCTTCTTTTAATTCTCATAGAACAGATGTTACCTATGCTGTGAATTCTGCTGCAGGGAGAGATTCTGTCTGCATATCAGAATTAAAAGCCTTCTGGTTCACAATACAGATTTCCAGGCCCAAATTCCAGAAAATCTGGTCAGTAAGTGGAGAATGGGGCCCAGGATCTGTGTCTTAACAGCCTGCCTGCCCCTGCCCTGTTAAATGAATGAGTCTGAAAGAGTTGGTCCAGGTACCCATTTCTGAGAATCACCATCTGGACTCATACAAGGTTAGTGCTTTGCCAAGAGCATTGCAGAATTAGAAATGCCACAGCAGGTCTGGGATGGCAATGGTGTTGGGTGCTGTGTCAATCACAGATTGTTAAAACAATGCAAGCAGTTTTCTTGTTTTTCCATTTGTCTGCCCAGTTGCTCTGCCTTATGAGATTTTCCTGCTTGGCTTATGAGGACCATCTTGGATTTTCATTACCTAGAAGAATTTAGTATTCTCTCTAAACTTGGATATCTTTCTGTATATTCTCCCCGAGCTTTTAATAGAAGATTATTATTAAAACTGAGAAAAGCCCACTCTCCAGAGGGCTCCTGTATCCTAATGAGCGTGTGATTCTAAACAAGTTCACTGCTTGTGACAAAACAGTGCTCCCCTCAATCTAATGACTCACCTTAATCATTTTTGGTTTGGAACGTTGTTAAGAAAGTGTAATTAGACAACATCCACAACTTTCCACATGCCCATATATCCCTTCAATAAAATTGATCAAGGGAAGAAGAATGACTACCCTCTCTGGAAGATTAGTAGTACAGAACATGTGCAATTCACAATGAATTCAAAGGGCTCAGAGCCGCTCCTGCAGAAAGCCCTCTCTGATCCCACCCTCTTTGCCCCTTTCTGCTGCCACAGTCTTCACACAAATGTGGTTTCTCCCTTTGGAACTCTCAGAGCATGGTTCAGTGCCTCTCTGATGGTGGCTAAGTCATGCCTACCTCCATGATATCGTTTGGATCTGTGTCCCCACCCAAACCCCATGTTCAGTTGTAATCCCCAATGTTGGAAGTGGGTCCTGGTGGGAGGTGATTGGATCTTGAGAGCGGTGTTTCATATAAATGGTTTAGCCCCATCCTCCTCGGTCACAACACTGAGTGAGTTCTCATGAGATCTGGTTGTTTAAAAGTGTGTGGTACCTCCCTGCCACCTCTCTTCCTTCTGCTCTGGCCATGTGAAGTGCTCGCTCCCCCTTCAGCTTCTACCATGATGCTAGGCTTCCTGAGGGCTGCCCAGAGGTTAATACTGCCATGCTTCCTGTACAGCCTGCAGAACTGTGAGCGAATTAAACCTCTTTTCTTTATAATTACCCAGTCTCAGGTATTACTTTATAGCAATGCAAGAATATGTGAATACACTCCACTATGAAAGCTTGACTTTCTTAAAGGCATAGACCATGTCCTACAGCATATGCCCCATGAATGAATAAAAAAATCAATGACCGTGTTACCTCCTTTCCCCTTTACATTTATATATGCTTGGGGTGCACAGAGCCCTTTTGCATCCACCATAAGCTTTTTCTTCTTTCCCTACAGACCCACAGAGATTCTGTGACTTTCCATGGCTCTCTTCACCTGTCTCAGCTACTTCCAACTTGGTTGTTCAAAAACTGTTTCAATATAGCAGTTTCTATCAATTGACTTCAATAAGGGTATACACTATCAACTGCTGTAACTCAAGGCCACCCTTTTTCCAGGCATTTTCTGTGGGTTAGTGCTTTGATCCAGAACTTGTGTTTAACTGTCCTAAAGAGAGGTTTACGTACCTCATCCTGCAACAGAGTCTTACTGTACTCCAGGTGGTGCCTTTCCAAAATAGAAGAACCATGAAGTCTTGCTAATGGAGACGTGGATCTAGAAGGAAAACAATATGCCATGATTCTAGCTGTTTAAAAATTACACATAGGTTCCTACAATACAGAATCTTTATTGTTTCAGGATTTTTCTTAATGTCTGTCTTCTCCCTCCCCACTCAATTATCTGAGTGGTCAAAAATAACATATTGGAAAAGATTTTCTAGATTTAGAAGATGAGAATATGCTCTTTTGGGGAAAAAAAAAAAACCCTAATTTGTTGAATGCATAAATGATTGAATTGTTTAAATTAAGGAGTTCAGCTCCATGTATCTAAATTCTTTAAGTTCCCTGGGGCTTATGGCGGTGGACTATGACTTATAAAACGTATGGCAAACATGTGGAAGCCCATAGATTATCTGCATAGAACCAAGATGAAAAGCACTATAAGGTAACATTTCTCTCCTCCCCCAAGACAGTGACATAAATGTAAGCTTAGAGTTCCCATTTATTAACAATTAGATCACAGTTTTATATAAGTAGGGGTCCCAGTCTTTTGTACCCTGTTTTCCTTCAGTGCCTTCAGGGTAAAAGAGGCTGACATCAAAGGTCTAGAGATTATGTGAAGACTGTCATGAAAATATAGAATAAATTTTAAAGAAAGAAGAAATCAAAAACATGGCTGGCAGCCTTAGTAGAGAAGTTTTATTTATTTCATGGAGAACAAAACTTTAGTCTGGGAGAGGTCATTGCCAGGTTACTGGCAGGTCGGGGAAAGCAGATACTTTAGTTGGGGAATAATTAGGCCATATCTAATAAATATTACAATTGATAATAATTTTAACACATATTTAAACAACTACTCTGTGTTGGCATTGGAGATTTTTTTTTTAAATGAGTAAATCCCAGTTTCTATAACCACCAAGCTGCTCTCTATCTTATGCGATCCACTTTTGAAGCCTCCATATATGACTGAGAACGTGATATTTGACTCTCTGTGCCTGGCTTATTTCACTGAACAAAATAATCTCCAGTTCCATCCATATTGCAACAAATGACAAGATTTCATTTTTTTGATGGCTGAATAATATTCCATTATATATATATATATATGTGTGTATATATATATACACACACACACCACATTTTCTTTATTTGAAGATAGAGAGTAGTTTGGTGGTTATCAGAGGCCAGGAAGGGTAGGGAGGTGGGAAGGATGAAGCCGGGTTGATTAATGGTTACAAATATACAGGTAGGTAGAAGAAATAAGACCCAGTGTTCAATAAATTAATAGAGTAACTATAGCAAACAACAACCTATTGTATGTTTCAAAATAGCTAGTAAAGAATAATTTGAATATTCCCAGCATAAAGAAATAAATGTTCAAGGTGATGGATATCTCAATGACCCTGATTTGACTATCGCACATCATATGAACGTATCAAAATATCATGTACCCCAAAAGTATGTACTCTATTATGTAGCAATTTAAAATCTATATTTTAAAAAATGAATAAAGCTCAATTCTAGTTAGAAAGGAGTGGTATCTTTAATTCCTTTAGGTTTAGAAACATTAGTTTAAAAATGTTATTGGGAAGTTAGATATTCATCTGATCTCAAAATAACATTTTGCATATTACTGATTAATTGCAAAGGAGAAAATGTTCCTTTACATAAAGAGATCCGGCCGGGCGCAGTGGCTCAAGCCTGTAATCCCAGCACTTTGGGAGGCCGAGACGGGCGGATCACGAGGTCAGGAGATCGAGACCATCCTGGCTAACACGGTGAAACCCCGTCTCTACTAAAAAAAATACAAAAAACAAAACTAGCCGGGCTAGGTGGCGGGCGCCTGTAGTCCCAGCTACTTGGGAGGCTGAGGCAGGAGAATGGCGTGAACCCGGGGGGCGGAGCTTGCAGTGAGCCGAGATCCGGCCACTGCACTCCAACCTGGGCGACAGAGTGAGACTCCGTCTCAAAAAAAAAAAAAAAAAAAAGATCTTCTGGACATCATCCATAAATAAAATTGGTATCATGGGCTTCGTGACACAATGCACTGAGAAGGACACAACATCATCTATGTAGTATTCCTGCCAAAAAATGTTTAATCTGAGTATATTAATCAGGAAACAAGTGATTAAATCCAAATTGAAAGATACTCTGCAAAATAGTTGGCTTAGACTCTTCCAAAACGTCAACATCCTGAAACACACAAAAAGGTTGAGCAACTACTCCAGATTAAAGGAGATTAAAGATATTTGACAACTAAATGCAAAGTGTGCTCCTTGATTAGATATTGAATTAGAAGGGAAAAAATAGCTATAAAGAACATTATTGTGGTAATTGGAAATTTTTGAATAAACATTTTATATTAGATAATATTATTGTACCAATACTGAGGGTGATCATTGTATTGTGTTTATGTAGGTGAATGTCCTAATTCTTAATAAATATATGCTGCAATATTTAGGAATGAAATCTAGTATCTGCAGCCAACTCACAAATGATTTAGTGAAAAAAAAAGATTTAGTTGGCCATGTACAGTAGCTCAGGCCTGTAATCCTAGCACTTTGGGAGCCTGAGGCAGGAGGATTGCTTGAGCCCACGAGTTCAACACCAGCCTGGGCAACATAGGGAGGCCCTGTCTCTACAAAAACAATTTAAAAGTTAGCCAGGCATGGTAGCATATACCTGTAGTCCCAGCTACTTGGGAGGCTAAAGTGGGAGGATTGCTTGGGCTCCAGAGGTCAAGGCTGCAGTGAGCTGTGATCGTGCCACTGCAGTCCCTGAGTGACAGGGTAAGACCTTGTCTCAAAAAAATATTTATTATTTATATACACACACAGACAGTCACACACACACTGACAGTCTGCAATCAGGAAGCCCTTCCGTCACCACATGCTCCTACAGTTGCGTTCACAGAGGAGGAATGATGAAAGAAAACCAGACCAATGCAGAAGGCAGGGTGTGGCTGCGTGCATCTTTCCTGCAAACCTGGAGGCAAGATGCCAGCTTCAATCCTGCTACTTCCTGTAACCTAGGGAAGGTTTGACTTCATCTTTTGAGCTCATCAGTTAAAGTGGGGGATAATAGTACCTCCTATATGGCACCTCCCTTCACTGTGCTGTGAAGGTTAAATGAGGCAGTAGGTATCAAGTCCTTAGCTTGGTCTCCAGCACACAATAGATGCTCAATTTGTTCCTCCGGAACTGAATTGGCTAGTATACTACTGATCAAGAAGGAGGATCAGAACTTCAATGACTGTCAGGGGACTTGGATTCAGGAGGAGTGAGTGGCCAGTATAGGCTGGAACCTTTGAGATGAAGATGTCTCTTGCCTGAAGTCTGGATGGAGATCGTCTTTTCAAGACAAAGTCTAATAGTAGGCAGAATTGCTAAAGATGAGGAGTCACTGCTTACAAAGTGCTTTTTGCGCAATGAAATTATATATGTGAAACCTGCCTAGTAGGCACTTTCTCTAGTGGGTTTCACATATGTAATTTCATTTGATTCTCATAACAATCTTTGAGAGGTCAATACTTTATCCATCTCACAGCTAAGAAACTGAATCTCAAATAGATTAAATGACTTGTCCAAGATCCCCGAATCAGGAAGTAGTTGGTCCTCACAAACCCCAGACTCCAAAGACTGTTCTGTCTACAACACTTCACTACTTCTGGAGAGGGGTAGGTCATGTGTCAGAAATGAGAATGAAGTGTGGCTGAGGCAGATAGGCCATCTTAAAACCCATTATCAAGAAGCTGGGCTGGCCACAAGCAATGCTGGTGAATGAAGAGTGCCAATGACATCATAACAATAATAGTAATCACAATGCCTAGTGCTTGTTTGTTTGTTTGTTTTCTGAGACGGAGTCTTGCTCTGTCGCCCAGGCTGGAGTGCAGGAGTGCAGTGGCGTGACCTCAGCTCACTTCAACCTCTGCCTCCTGAGTTCAAACAATTCTCCTGCCTCAGCCTCTCAAGTAGGTGAGATTACAGGCACACACCACATTGTCCGGCTAATTTTTGTATTTTTAGTAAAGATGGGGTTTCACCATGTTGACCAGGCTGGTCTCCAACTCCTGACCTCGTGATCTGCCCGCCTCAACCTCCCAAAGTGCTAGGATTATAGGCGTGAGCCACCATGCCCGGCAATCATACCTAATATTTATTAACTGCCAAGATCCTACCTTGAGTTGAGGGCTTTATATCCATGATCGCATTTAATCTTTACAACAACCTTATGTTCTGGGTACCATTATTATAATTCTTACTTCCCAGATGAGAAAATCGCAGCTTAGAAAGCTTAAATAACTTGTGACCCAGTGAATCCAAATCTGCCTGAGCCCAGAGCCTGTACCCTTCTTATTGTACTTCGTTTCTTGGGGCAAGAGAGAAAGATGGCATCAATGTTAAGATAGAAGACCAGCTGAAGGAGAGTTTGGTAGAAGCAAAAAGACCAGGGAAGTGAAGGGTAGTGAGCCCAGGGGTAGTGTCCTCTAGCCTGAGCTGGGGAGTACTCCATAGGAGTGTACAAGTGTAAACCTAGCATTCGTGTACCTTATGTATTTGTTTTTTATTTTTTATTTTTTTCAAGACAGAGTCTCGCTTTGTCGCTCCAGCTGGAGTGCAGTGGCGTAATCTTGGCTCACTACAACCTCCGCCTCCTGAGTTCAAGCATTTCTCCTACCTCAGCCTTCCAAGTAGCTGGGATTATAGACATGTGCCTATAATCCCAGGTGTGCCACACCTGGCTAATTGTTGTACTTTTAGTAGAGACAGGGTTTCGCCATGATGGCCAGACTGCTCTTGAACTGACCTCAGGTGATCCGCCCGCCTCACTCTCCCAAAGTGCTGGGATTACAGGCGCAAGCCACCGTGCCCAGCCAGATTCATGCACTTTAATATAGGAATTCAATACTCTGATTAAACAAAGTTGAGAGAAGAAAGCCTGAAGGCCTATAGGAAGAAGGCAGAGGCACATCTGGACATGAAAACAGAAAGGAAAGGGAGATGCAAGCACCTAGGGAGAAAGAGCAATGTTATCGTGAAGGCAGAAGCTTGGGAGGGAATAGAACCCAGCCCTAGGATTTCCAAACATGGCAAAGAGGGATTGACTGGGCCAAGGAATAGGGAGAAGCATTTTTCTCACTCTAGGTACCTTCCAATGTCCACCAATACAGGTCAACATTGCACATGTGTTCACTTACTTCATCTGGTACAAATTATTAGTGCCTCTGTGGTCAATATCATGGCAGAAAGCAGCAGCAAGCATGGCAAAGGCTTCAAGATCCGTATAGTATTTCTTTAATCTTCCTGTCTAAAAAAAATAACATAAATACATAGATCTATAATTTATTTGAATTAACATATCTCTATACCAAGTGCAGCAAGGCCTGCCTGCAGTAGAGAATAGGCCCACTAGTTTTTGGAGCAAGTTCACTTTATTTGTTGTGAGTATTGTAGCATTGTGGGTAATGACTGAGCTTTCCTTTAAGAAGGTAAGTATGTGAATGTCTGAGTGATCATCCCACCGGTGCTCAAGGATACCCATGTTCCCTGGAACTCATCTGCAGCAGAGAGGGGTTTGTGCCCTGAATTTTTAAATTACTGGTCTAAAATGATGGACCATACCTATTTCTCACCATGCTCAAATGGGAAATCTGCAGGTTTACAAGGATTTACAACCCTCTGCACCTACCATCAGCAAAGTAAACATGGTCTGTCCCACGTTGAACCCATGCCGCCAATTGTGGTAAGTGACAGCTCGGTACCCTTTCCTCACAGTGTACATCCATCTGGTAAGAACCTAAAAGAAGACGACACCATTCAGACTTTGGAATAGAATTCTAAAGGTTAGAAGGTCTGTGGCAATCTTATCTAAAAAGATGTGTTGGTCTTGTTGACAGGGGTTAAGCTGATGTATTTAGAAAGTTAATAATAATTTAAAATTCAAACTGAGTTCATCTTTTGAACCACAGAAAACATCAGTGAAGCAGAGCCACATAATCACATAGTATTTTAAATTAAATACCATCTGACCTCTACGGGTACTTTGAATTTCTCCACCACATTTATTTCAAAAAACAGTCGTATTCCACATTGAATCAATCCGTGCTCTGTAATGGGGAAGTCACTGAAGCGGAATTCGTACAGTTCTGCAGAGCGTGGGTCTGGCAAGTCCTCTTTCTGTTGAGATAAGGATGGATTGTTTCAGATTACATTCATCTGTTTTCCCTTTCCACTCCCATAGCCAACATTGAGTGTAAACCAAAATTACAATAACACAATGTGTGATTCACTGAGCCACCATGTGCCAGGCACTGGATGATGCAGTTTGCACAGATTATCCTCATGGCAGTCCTACACAATTGTCTCCATTTTACAGGTGATGAAACTGAGACTTGGCTATCTTAAAGACTTTCTAAGTAATGGGATACCATTCCAAATCCAACTCCAGTAGCTGTTTTCTTTCTGTGCTGCAAAATAAAATGTTTTGTTACAAAAGCCTTACTCATTTTCAATACTCAACTTTTTATCTGTTCAGGAAATATTCAGTAAACAGTAAACGACTGCTTAATTCAATTCTTTTGAATTTTCTTTATGTGCTCAGTGACAGTTTTTCACTGGAATGTGAGCTCCCCGAGAGTGGGGATCATCAGCTTATTTGCTGCCATATCCCAAATCCGCAGGGCCAGTCCCATGAAGGTGCTTGGGAAATGCCTGTTGAATGAGTGGATGGATAAACCAATGATTGCCCTGCAGTACAAAGATATACTTGCAGACATTTCATTTAACTCACATCTGGTTAGGATTCCGGATTATGTGAAAAAGCAGTGAAGTAGACACATGGCATTGCTGCGACTTCAGAATTAAAAATATGGATCTTGCCCTTAAGGAACTTAACTTATTAAAGTGACCATAAAATATAGACGAGTGAAAAGTAAGCACTTAGAATAATCAGAGAGTATGGCCAGTGCTCCATGCTGAGGGATAAACTGAATGTCCTTGGACAGGTGGGGAAATTAAATGAGGAGAGATGCTGGAGGGACATGCATGCAGCTGAGCTGGCAGAAGGAAGCGGAGAGATTCCATGTGGGTGAGAAAGTGCCAAGAGGCAGAAGTTAGCAATGACTATGTAGGTCTACCAGACAGACCTGCAGGAGCAATTCAGTTCAATGGGTATTTATTTGAATGTGTACTATGTCCTTACTAGTGCACTGAGGAGGACACAAACATAGGGAAAGGCAGGACACTCCCCTTAGTTAAGTTTAATGTTTTTCAGGGGACAGCCATGCTCTACACAGATTTCAACACCGAATGGTATATAGCTATTTAAAGCAAAATTATGGTTTCCAGTCCCCCCAGCCCCTGGGCCTGGGCTGGCCCCTCACACTCTTGCACAGAACTGTTGCTATACCCAGAAAATCGGCTGAGCCGTCCCTGGAGCTAACATTAAAGTGCAGGCCTGGAGAAAGACTCACGTACATGAAGATGGAAAAATAATTATGTAGCTGAGAAATGATGCCAGGATAATTTTGGAGAACTCCTCTGAAATATTTGTTACATTCCTCAATTTTATGCAGCAATGATATGGGATTTGCCCTGAGTAGATTTTACATTCAAAATAGGCTGTTTTTTTTTTTGTTTGTTTGTTTTTTTAGGAAGTCTACTGGTTCTTTGTCCACTTTATTGCTTCTACAACATGAGATCCTTCTTCCTTTACATAAGAAATTAGAGAATTTCTAGTGACACGGATGTCAGTGAATGTTTTGTTTTCTAAGAAGATGTCTATTGTTGAGGGCAGGTGGGGAGAAGAAAGGGTGATCTTCTGGACCAGGCTGAGAGGATGGTGCTCAAAGGGAGAGCCAAGCAAAATGGGAGAAAAGGAAACCTCAGATGACATGAAAACATGGGGGTGGGAAGTAAGCCCCGAAAAGGGGTCAAAGGCCAACAGTCCTAAGGTAGCAGAGCAAAGGCCCCGGGTAGGAGGACAGAGCCCATAAAAGATGGAAAGGGAGAAGGTGAGATAGTCGATGTGTCTTAGTTTAGAAAGAACACTCGCATCACAGATTGGAAAGAGACAGTGGAAAACAGGTTATAGCAGTTAGTAAGGAAATTAAGTGTGATATTTCCATTTCAATCAGATGGAATTCAACCCTCTGAAATTCAAGGTCTGGGGGTCTTGGTAAGTATCCCAGGATTTCATGTGATTCCAGAAGAGCCACATTCTAGAAACAAGGGCTCCACCCTAATAGGAGGAATAAAACCAAAAAAGACCATCCCAGATGAAATCTAAAACAACTCTCTCATCTGCCGGAGGAAACTCTAACCCTCTTTGCAGAAGGATAATATCACTCAGAGCCCCTACAAGTTTTTATCTATAATATCTGATTTTTTATTTTAAAAGCATGAGGCATGCTTTAAAACAGGATCAAAGGACTAGAACCCAGGTGTAAAAATGAACAGTAAAATCAGATCTATAGGTGATTCTGGTATTAAGATGAGTACCTTAAAATAATACACACCAATACGTTTTTTAAAATACAGGGAAAAATAGTCAAAATAGATCAAATGATGAAAAGTTTTAACACAGAGTTAGAACCTTAACAAAAGAATTAAATGTACCTTCTAGAACTGAAAAAAATCTCTGAAATTAAGAATTTATTGAGCGAGTTTAACAGTTGATTGGACACAACAAAAGACAGAATTAGTGAAGTGGGAAAGTTAATTTCAACCAGAAATAATAGGGATGGCCTACTGGCAACAACAGGAAAGAATGGAGCCTTCAGACTCCAGAAGAGAAGCTAGAAATGGCAGGGGGTGCCAGTGCCTAGAAGGATCCATGCTCCACGCTAACTCTGTCATGTCCTCTGGGGTGGCCATGGTGTCATCCAAAGCTATTAAACTGTGCCTTGATATCCCTACATTCTGTGCCTGAAGTCCCCTAAGCGGTAGTCTAGCCTAGCTGCAATTGTAAATTCTCTGCGGGAATTGGACCAGAGGCAACAAAGATGAAGAAAAGCAGGGAACCAAAAGATCAATCTTTAGAAGAATTCTTTCTTTTTAGCCTTGAGAAATATCAGGAAAGAGAAAACTCAATATTTACTTGAAAAACAAGAAAGCATATCCTAATATATTATTGATTCCTATATTATCTATTTAACAGGCATTAAGGTTAGAAAGAAAACACTTACCAAAATTGCAACAAGTTGTTTTTCTTCACAGTCGTCAATTACATCAACATTTAACTTCTCTTGAAATTTCTAAAATGTAAAAGCAATTGAGGTGTGAAATTCCTAAAGGAGAAGATTTCCATCTGATTCCTCTACTATTACAATCTTAGTTAAGATATCTTTAAAATATGCGGGAGGAGGAGGCTGGACAGATCCCTGGAGCCCGGGAGTTGCAGGGTGCAGTGAGCTGTGATGGCACCACTGCACTCCAGCCTGGGTGAGAGAGTGAGACTCCATCTCTAAAAATAAGTAAATAAATAAAATATACTACAATGAGTTCCATGGCAAAGATGCATTCTTTGTCATGGATACAAAGACCTATAGCACCTGATTATGAAGATTTTTTTTCAAGAAATAATCTAATATATTTGATTTTTTAAATTCCCTCAAAATGGTTACAGTAGCTGGGTTTTTTTTAAAGAGGTGTGGGTTGTTTGCACGTAGGAAAGAGCAAATGAGTGGTTTACATTTATTTTTCCGTTAGCTTATCACAGTTCCCTTTATTCCCCCCAGATCTTCTCATCTTTAACATCTCAAACTCTCAAACTGAGTTACACTCAAACCAGTCTGCAAAACCAAAAACCAACACGCTCGCCAAAAACAACCCGCTCCGGCAAAACCACACACACTTGCACGCGCGCACGCACACACACACACACACAAAGCCAGGGAAATAAAAGAAATAGAGATGGTGGGCACATGATATTTTTGCCTTCATTTTGTGGTGATTAGAACATGGTTAGCAAATATCCACTTGCTCCCCTATCATCTATAAGGTTGGTCTTCGTAATGTGACTTTCTTTGGCCAGTGAGCATTTTGGTGAATGTGATGTGAGCGAAAACTTGAAGTGTGCTTGCACAATTGGGCTTGCTCTCTTGCACTTCTGTCATCTCTGTGAGAAGGACATCTATCAGGTAGCTCCTGGTCCAAAAAGGATGAGAGATACATAGAGCAAACCAAATTCACAGCTTGGAGCCAAGTCCAGCCACTGTCAATCAAAGCCTGGTCAACCCACAAATGTGAGTGAGAGTTAGAGGTTCATTACTGCATGCTACTGAGGTGTTAGGGTTGTTGTTATGCAGAATTATATGACAATAGCTGACTGATACATTTCCCTTCCTAAAATATATATTTTTTTCTTGCTACAGCTCCCATAGCCCCAGGGCTATTTTGAACGAAGTGCTATTCCAGTCAAGCAGCTGTACTTCCAGTAAGGGTCTCTGTACACTGGGCCATCCATGTCTTCTTCCAACCCCTCCTTCACTGTCTCTCTCTCCCAGTCCAGGAGTAAACCATTCGCATTTGTCAGACCCATGGGTAATTAGATGACTTCTAGAATATGTGGTTAGGTAACACCTTATGTCCACAGGACTGAATTTCTCACTTACCAAAATGGACTTAATTTCTTCAGGAGTGGCTTTGGTTTGGTTCATGAGCATTTCCTGAGCAATGTCCTTTCTGTTTTCTAGCTTATTCATCTTATCGTAGGTGTCAGTATTTAAAAGAGACCATCCAAGAAATTGTGTGAGAGTCTGAAACAGATAAAAGGTGATTCCAATTCTCTTCAGTTAAAGCAAAATTGGTTTGGAGGCAACAATCTGCATGCTTTTCTATCAATCTCCTTCCATCATCAACCACCCTGTTCCTTCTTTTAATTTAAGAAAAACATACTAATAATCAGCTTCAGACAATAAAACTGGCTGAGTTATTGCTTTTTAAAATGTACCATGTACCATGAATACTTTGTTAGAAGAGAGAGGGGTTACCAACACCAGTATAATCAAGTAGGACCTAAAAATTAGGCAGGGTGCTGGGAGTAAGAATAAGAATGAGAGGCAATAGGAAGGAGGAGTGGGAGAAGGAAGAGGAAAATCGTCTTTCCCGTTTTCCGAGTATTATAACAAATTTTGGTTAAGCTAAAATTTTGTACTTTGGTAGAAAATGTTGCAGTTTATAGCAGTCAGGAAATAGAAATGACAAAATAACAGCGTATTGTTTACAGCTATGTGTGACTCATGTCTTAATGGCCCTTCAAAATATCATTCCAGAATAACGAATAATGATGCGCCCTCTCGTGTTTTGTGAATTGCATTGACTTCCATTATCTTATGATTGCACTTACCTCAGTAATGTATTCATCATGCTCATCGAAAGGTTTTCCATCCTTCCTGTTGTAAAATGTAGCCACTCCCACAATATCTTCTTTCTTGTTGACAATAGGCAGCGACAAAACATTCTTAATGACCCAACCAGTTTCATCTACAGGTCCTTTCTACAAATGAGAAGGGACCTCAAGTTATTATTATTATTTTTTTGCCTTTTATTTTGAAATAATCATAGATTCAGAGGATATTACAAAAGAAATGTACAGAGAGATTTCAGGTATCCTTCACCGAGTTTCACACAATGGTAACGATGGTTAGACAACTATAGTACATTTTCTACTGTCTTGTGTAACTATAGTACAATATCAAAACTAGAAAACAGACATTGTACAACCCAGAGCTGATTTGGATTTTACCAGATTTGTGTGCACTTACTTGTACATGCATATGTGTGTGTGTACATATAGTTTCATGCAAATTTATCCCTTGTGTAGATTTTCAACCACTGTTAGAATCAAGATACAACACTATTCCATCACTACAAGACTCCCCTGTACTCCTCCTTTCTAGCTACCACCCAACCACTTGCCACTTAGTTTATTTTTAATTTAAAGAAAGAGGCTGGGCACAGTGGTTGGAGCCTGTAATCTCAGCACTTTGGGAGACCAAGGCAGGTGGATCACCTGAGGTCAGGAGCTGGAGCCAAGCCTGGTCAACATGGTGAAACCCCATCTCTACTAAAAATACAAAAATTAGCCAGGCATGATGGCGGGCACCTGTAATCCCAGCCACTCGGGAGGCTGAGGCAGGAAAATCGCTTGAACCCAGGAGGCAGAGTGCCACTGCACTCCAACCTGGGCAGTAGAATGAAATTCTGTCTCAAAAAAAAAAGGAAGAATAATCTTTCAGTGTTAGATGTGCAATTCCTACTTTGTGTCAGAACATTGCTAGGGCCATTATATGTACTCTAGCACATCCAGTAGAGTGAACTAGAACCAAGTGTCTGTTTTCTGACAATTCTAACCTTTTCCCTTTCTTTCCCAAGCCTTGGAAAGTGCTTCTTACCATTTTGTTACCTCACTTTTCCCTTTACACTTTTTCTATCCTCCAACACTTGTTTAGCTAATTCCTTATATAAAATTCTCCTGTTGAAATGCTAGTGTGGTTTTTATTTTTCTGACTGATCCATGAAGATAGTCTTTCATTCTGTGGTGTGTTGAGTTGAGTAAACATTTGTCAAGGCTCTATGGTATGTCAGGATCTGGGGCAGTTGCTGAAGGCACAAAGAATAAATCACAGGTCTTACCCCCAAGATGCTTAGGGTCTAGTGGAGGGATACAGGCACAAAAGTTTAGGAGTGTTTCTCAAAGTGTGGTCCAAGGACCATGTGCAACAGATTTGTTTTAGCTTGTTTCATTTTCTTTTCTTTTCTTTCTTTCTTTCTTTTTTTTTTTTTTGAGACAGGATCTCACTATGTCGCCCAGGCTGGAGTACAATGGCACGATATTGGCTCACTGCAACCTCTGCCTCCCAGGTTCAAGTGATTCTCCTGCCTCAGCCTCACGAGTAGCTGGAATTACAGGCACCGCCATGCCTGGATAATTTTTGTATTTTTAGTAAAGATAAGGTTTTACCATGTTGGCCAGGCTGGTCTTGAACGTCTGACCTCAAGTGATCCACCTGCCTCAGCCTCCCAAAGTACTGGGATTACAGGCGTGAGTCACCACGCCTGGCCTGGGCATGCATCTTCAATAAGCTTCCTAGGTAATTCTGATGCCCTCTGAAGTATGAGAACCATGATGTAGCATTTGCACAGTATGTAGCTAAGGCAAAGGTAGACAAGCATTCAACACACCACATTGTTTGTGCTTGAAGACTTCCCGAGGCTTAGTCATCCTTACAGGCCCCTGTTAAGTCTTGACTCTCCCATGAAGCCTTTTCTAATTTTTCTAACTCATAAAGAACTTTTCTGTTTTGGAATTCCAACTGCACTTATAGCCTGAACCACAATTTAGCATTTAGACTGAGCATATAGTAAGTGCTCAGTCTAAGTAACCTGTTACTACTCTATGTAGTCATTATATGTGGAGTGAAAAGCAGAAGAACCAAATCTCAATGTCTGTGTCCTGATGGTCAAAGCTTCAGAAAAAGATGCAGTGCACAGTGCTTGCAAAGCCTGCATCTTTGGAAAACACTGAGAAATATTTATGTACTTATGCCATCATACGGACCAAGGACAAAATCAATAATAGAAAATATATCACATGCATGCGAAAGAATTTCATGTGTATTTGTTAAGGCTTCCAAAATAAGCTTTGCTGACTGCTTCTCAGTGTTTCAGGAAATATTCATTTGCTACCAGTTCATATTCTTGTGTTTTGCCATTTGCTAGAGCTTGTTGACAGACAAGTGACAGAAGGAACCTAAGGTTTAAGAAAAATTAGTAGGACAAAAAACTGAGGAAATTCTATGCACTTTTCCTCCTGTGAATTGGGATCACTTTCACTGGTGTTAAAGGAAGACCCCTTAGTCCACTTCAAGGAACACTATGGCAGGCAGAACAATGGCCCCCAAACATGTTTATATCCTAATCTCTGGAACCTATGAATATGTTATCTTACACAACACAGGGGAACTAAGGTTGCAGATAGAAGGACGGTTGCTAATTAGCTGACCTTAAGATGGGGAAATTAGCCTGGATGTTCCAGGTGAACCCAATGTAATTACAATGATCCTTAAAAGTAGAAAAGAGGTTGGAATCAGAATGGGAGAAGGAGCTATGATGACAGAAGCAAGGTCAGGGTGATGGTGCTGCTGGCTCTGCCAGGGGAGGGGTCACCAGGCAAGGAAGGTGGGCGGCCCTGAGAAGCTGGAAAACATAAGGAGATGAATTCTCTCCAGAGCCTCCAGAAAGCAACAGAGTCCCACCAGCACCGTGATTTTAGCCCAAGAAGACTCATTTTGGAATTCTGACCTCCAGAACTGTGAGATAATACATTTCATGTGGTTTTAAACCACTCAGTGGCAATTTGTGACAGCAGCAATAGGAAATGAATCCATTATGCCCCCAAGGAACATAGTCCAAGAACCACTGCCTTTGCAGGTTTGCTCTGATAGCAGTTCTTTTTATATCACTGGCTTTTCCATCAAACTTCTCAGGTGCAAAAAGGAATCGTAAGAATCACGGTGGGGCCTGAGCAGGGACAGAGAGAATCAGAAGATGGAGCACAAAAGGAGGGTGGTGGTTTGGGGAGGGTGGCCATCCATCCTAGTCCGCTCTGCAGAATGATGCACAGGTGACACTATTGAGGCGAAGTGGGGAGGGAGGCTGGGGATCCTGAGAGAGACGTCAGATAGTGATGCAGTCCCGACCTGTGCGAAGGAGAAACGGAAGGATGGAAGGTTGAGGGGAGCCCCTTAGACTACCGTGCGGTTCTGAAACTGTTTGCAGAACTGTTAGGCATTCCTAGGGCCAAAGCTGCCTGGCAGGGGATCTGGCTGTATTCCAGGAACAGGCCTGCTTTACTGTACCTGCCACACTCAGTTACCAGTTGGGAGTGGCCCGTGGAGCCTGTGGCCTCGGCACAGATGTGACCATGGATTTCAGTCCAGCAGCCACTGCACAGCTACACTTCCCACAGGTGGAGATCTGAGAAGCACATTTTCATGGGCACCACACTGATGTTTCCCAGAGAACTGGGAAATCCCTGTGGCCTGGAGGTTTATCCCACACTGGGGACTCCCCAAGGCCCCAGGCCTCCTCTCTGCCCAGGCCATCAGAGCACATCAGAGCAGTGGCTGCAGTGGAGCATGAGAGAAAGCAAAGGGCCTCAGATTTCAGAGCAACCTGTGTTCTCCTGGGCCAGCTCCATCCCCACTCCCTCCCTGTTTAGACAATGACTGCTTAAGGTTCAGACTCTAGAAAATCATTGTCCCCCTTTTGCTGGCATGCATCCTATCCTGACATCCACCTGCTGTAAATATAGGGGTCAGGCCTGGGCACAGCATGGTCACAAATAAGCTTCAATTGCAAGGAGGAAGGAGCTAGAGTAGCCATATGGTGTTTACATGTTTTCCATGTCAATCAGCAAAGGGAGGAGCAGACAGATGCACGTAACGCAGCAAGTGTGTACAGCTTTCCCCAAGGCATGGTGTGGTTCTGCAGCTAAGGAGGCACGCCAGAGCCTGGGGAAGCCTGGCTTTTCCTAAGAGGCAGAGATGGGGCTGTGTGTGTGAGAGAGACAGAAGGACCCCAACGGTACCCACTGGGGAGGGCAGTCTCTATTTCTGACTGAGATCAGAGCTCTAAGGGGATGTTTTTTTAAATGCAGGACAGAGAATAACAAGTGCCCAGAGGCAGAAAAGAAGAGGCTGCAGAGCCAAATGCCAGTTTATCTCTAACAGTCAGGTTGGGAGGAGGTGATGGGTGGGGAGTGGGTGGCAGAGATGACAGGTGAGGAGGGATGGGCAGGTAGAGAGGGGAGTGGCGAGATGACAGGTGGGGGGTGACAGGTGGGGAGGGGGTGGTGAAGACGACAGGCTGGCCCTTCTGGTGGGCTGGATGAACTCGCGGCGGGGAGGGATCAGCTCAGGTCTGTAGACGGGTTCCAGCAGGAAGCCCTGACGGGGAGAAGTGGGTCAGCTAGAGTAGCACATACAGAGGCTGATTACCGAGAGCATCTGGTGGTAAGTGGAGGCAGATTCCCCAGGCAGTGGGTCTCTGCACAGTGGAGAAGGAAGGATACAACCGACTCTAACAGCAGGAGAAGCTCTAAGGACTCAATCAGAATTGTTGATTTTCCTGAGAACAGTTGCAATAAGCCGCAGAGAAAGGCTGCTGAGAAAACCACCACGAGAGCTGGATTCAGGATGTAGGATGTAGCCAGCCAATCATGCATGCAGAGAACGTTTACTGAGCATGAATACTGTGCCAGGCACCGTTGCTGCCCTTAGATCAGGGGTCCCCAACCCCTGGGCTGCAAACCAGTACTGGCCCATGACCTGTTAGGAACCAGGTTGTACAGCAGGAGGAGAGCAGTGGGCACTCGGGTGAAACTTCATCTGTATTTACAGTCACTCCCCATTGCTCGCATTACCGTCTGAGTTCAGCCTCCTGTCAGATCAGCAGCAGCATTAGGTTCTCATAGGAGTGCGAACGCTATTGTGAACTGCGCATGTGAGGGATCTGGGGTGTGCCATCCTTATGAGAATCTAACTAATGCCTGATGATCTGAGGTGGAAGTTTCATCCCAAAACCATCTCCCACCCCATCCCCATTCTGTGGAAAAACGGTCTTCCACGAAACCGGTCCCTGGTGCCAAAAAGGTTGGAGACCGCTGCCCTAAATGACCAGGAGTGTGAGCAAATGGAGGAGTGGCAGGTCCCCTCCCTGGCCTTCTGCCTTTTCTTTCTTTTCTTCCTTCACTGAAGAATCTGCTACTTGCTGGTCCAGCCAGGGTGAGTGGGAGATGGGCCCGTGTGTGCCTGTGGCCACACCCGAGCATCAGGCGGACTCTGGGGGTGGAGGAGAGGCCAGAGCATCCGCCCTCCTACCCCAGCCCTGAGAGGTGAGGCCTGCCCCGGAGTGCAGTTACCTGAAATGTGAAGTATTCATCCGCAGGGGCATTCATCATGTTACAGATCTGGAAGGCAAGAGGAGACAAATGTTCTGAAACATTGTGTGGTGGAGTCCTCTCGACCCACAAAGCAGAATAAGAACGGACGCATTGGAAGTAAGGATTTCCCACATGGCTCTTGACTGCTTGCAGGCAAATGGACCTTAGCTAGGCCACAGCTGCTAACAACTCATTCAAGACGGCTTCCCTGCTGCTAATTAAATTACTGGAGGACACGTGGTACCGTCTCTGCCCCTTCCCACTCCCCCAGACTCTAGGGAATCCCCTCCAAATTCAAAGCAACAGGCTGCTCAGGCCAAGGAGAGGAGAAAGCTGAGAAATCCTAGCTCTATTACAGCCAGTATGAGCAGCAGAGCTAGGATTGCTTTTTTCTTCTTCCCAAAGTGAGATTTGGGTTAGAAGATGATGGCTAAGAGGCAGGAGGAAAAAGCCAGATAAGTTTTTAGTTACACCAAAGTAAGGATTCAGTGAGAGATACCACTTTAATTAGTGGAATTCAAAGACTGTTGCTCACATCTATAAAGACAATAAATCACTCCATTTTGGGTTATTTTAAGTTTTCTGTACCTTGGGTCATAGTCACAAATGGATCTTAATAAAAGACCATGTCTTTCCAAGAGATAATTAAAATCATAGCGTTTTATTTCATTTTACTTTTTGTATTTTTTGAGACAGTTTTTGCTCTGTTCCCCAGGCTGGAGTGCAATGGCAGAATCTCAGCTCACTGCATCCTCCACCTCCTGGGTTCAAGCAATTCTCCTGCCTCAGCCTCCCAAGTAGCTGGGATTACAGGCATCCACCACCACGCCCAGCTAATTTTTGTATTTTTAGTAAGGACAAAGTTTCATTATGTTGGCCAGGCTGGTCTCAAACTCTTGACCTCAGGTGATCCACCTGCCTTGGCCTCCCAAAGTGCTAAGATTACAGGCGTGAGCTACCATACCCAGTAATCGTAGCATTTTAAAGCCAGAAGGGATCTTAGCAATTAAATTCACATTTATAAAAAACGAAGAAATGGAAGCCTAAAGAGGTTAAGTGATTTGTTTAAATCTGTGGGATGGAACTAGAACTGTGATCTCCAGAACGAGTGCTGGGGAAATCAGCTTTCCTGGCTGGGAATTGGGGAAATACTTGGCTTGTATCAGTTGCCAATATCCATGGTCCCAATTCTCCCGCCATGGGAAATTTCAAGGTGCCAACAGTTTAACAACTTGCTCACAAAAGTCCTAAAAAACTAGCAATCTAACAAGATCTAAGAGGACTCCCTCCTTAAATCCCCACCTCACCAAACTCTGCCTGTCTCTTGGCCCCAAGGTAAGTGCTTTCTAAGAATGATTGAATGAACCATGTCTACTATTTTTGTAGTATGCTTACAAAGAAAACGTAAGAATATTTCAAAGTTTTTACAAGCATATGTGGCCTAAGAATTTAAGGAATCTTTCATGCCACACATTAATTGCATGATCTAACTTCAATAAATTACATCATTTGATGGGCTGAGCATGCGTCAACTGTGTTTTTTAAGAGGCAAGAAGCAGCTTATTCTTCTTTTTTGAACTTTTCATCAGCAATATCTGTCTTAGTCCTTTCTTTGAAGAACATTATGTTCTAAATGTTATAAGAACATTTACAGGTGGGTCAAGACCTTAGAGGCCCAAGCTTTTAACTCAATATTGAAAAGTTCCACATACCACACCATCCCCACCCCATCCCCCTCATTTATGCTTTAAAAAATTGACTGATATACTTGAGATAGAATTAAACCCAGTCATTAAATCATAGTCATTGAATTCCAAAGGATATCTGAAATGTGTGTGGCTGCAGAATAAGAAATTGAGGGATGGAGGAATCTTCCTCATGATGACTAAATATTTTTGTGTAGAGTTCAGAAGTCTCCGGTTAACCTACATTTTAATGTCGAGATTCTTCTCTCCTTTGGCCTATGCCAAAGGAAGTGATCATCTAGCTTTTTGTTTTGTTTTGTTTTGTTTTTTTCCTATGGAGTTTTGCTTTGTTGCCCAGGTTGGAGTACAGTGGCACAATCTCGGCTCACTGCAACCTCCACCTTCTGGGTTCAAGTGATTCTCTTGCCTCAGCCTCCCAAGTAGCTGGGTTACAGGCATGTGCCACCACGCCCGGCTAATTTTGTATTTTTAGTAAAGTCGGGGTTTCATCATGTTGGTCAGGCTGGTCTTGAACTCCTGACCTCAGATGATCCCCCTGCCTCAGCCTCCCAAAGTGCTGGGATTACAGGCATGAGCCACTGCACCCAGCCCATGTAGCTTTTATTGGATGCATTCTTGCTTTCACAACTGTATCTATCTCTTAGCTAATACGAGTTTCATACAATATTATTTAAAATGTGAATTTGTTCAATAACTTACAAATCCATTTTCAGCAACATATGTTGGCAACCCACTAATGAGCGTCCAGTGGTCTGCAGGAGGCGTCCTTGAGGAAGAGAAGAAGAAAAAAAATCATTGCAATATAGAGAAATGCAATGTGTGCAAAAATACAAGGGCACCTGCGGCAGCAACTTCCTGTCAATACTCACGGAATCACTTTGATCTCTTCTTTTCCATGTAAAATGTAATCAATGATTTTATAAAAGTTGACCTCCTAAGAAAGAAAGAGGGTATTATGGGAATAATGTTATTTCCCAAATAAATCATTTTTCATTGGGGAACTTGTACTTTAAAACTCTTACAAATAGAACCTTATATCCCAACCACATTATATTATAACATAAATTATCAAACTACTTATATCCTGACTACACACTTATAATAAAACCAGAAATATTATTGGCTGTTTATCTACATGCACAAGGCTAAAATAAATTTTGTTTTTAAAAAGTTGAATTGCCCCCAGTTTTTGGGGTGGGGGGATCTCTGGCTACTAAATCATCAGATAGTCTGTTTTTATTTTCAAGTGATCCCTTTTGTTGTCCAGAAATACCTGACATTAATAGCTTCACTAGAACAAATCACGTAATTTCTCAACTGCAGTCAGTTGTACATCATATACAGTGAGCCGATAACCTCTTTCATCAGTGGCTTATCTGAACAGGTGCCTCAGAAACAGGAGGTTACATTGCCAAAGCTGGAAGGGACTAGAGAATTATTCTCTCTGTTTCACGGGGCAGATGATGAACCTGAGGCCTGGACACATTCCATCCCCTTCTCTTTCCTGTGTGCTATGGACACAGGGGTTGCTGCCTTCATGAAGCTTGCAGTCAAGGGGGAAAGTAAACCTAACCCAACCCTTCCTTAGAGATTCTAATCCCACATATCTGAAGAAGGGCCCAGGTACTTCTTTCAAATGTTGTGCAGGTGGCTCTGATGCATCCCTCCCTGTTGAGAATCACTGGTCTACCAAGCCCTGGCTTTATAGAAGAGGAAATGGAGAGATTTAACAATGAGTTAAGGCAAGGGCCAGTAGCTCTGCCTTGGGGCAGAGCTGGGACTAGAACCTCAAACTCCTTGTCTAGTGCTGTTTCTACTACTCCAGGTCCTCCCAGGCCAGTGTTCTATGCACTGTGGCCTCTTAGTTTTAGCACCTGACACCATGCACAGACGGCATCAAGGAAGACATTTGCACGTACCCTGCCATCAGGTGTCTTTGGACCTTTATAAGGCTCTACTTCTCCCAGCTTGATTGGCCATTCATCGTAGAATTCCTGCAGGTGATTAGATTTAAGTATCATTAAACACACTGTTCCATGACCTGCCACATCTTATATGAATTTTCTGTGTTTGTATATTTTATGTTAATCTACATAATTCTGGAATTTTAGTGCTGAAAGATCTATAATTCCCAGCAATACTGGTTAGGAATTTTTGACTGTGAACGTGTTACTTAACCTTTTATATCTGTAAAATATGGATAACAATAGAATTTGTACTAAAGAATTGTTGTGAGGATTAAACGAATAATACATATGTAACATCTACCCTGACACATAGTTCAGAGTACTCAATGTATAGCAATTCATTCATAGACAATTAAGCTAAATCTAGTTTGATTAAAGAGGCTTGGCCAAGGTCACACAGAGTGGCCAAATGTTGGTTGCTTTACCCAACATTCATTCTTCCTCTTTTCCTTGCTAGCATAACCTGATATGATTTGAGTATCAGGTGGTAATTTTCCATCAGACCACAGCCCATGAGTAGTCTATATGAGGTGCCTAGATCAGTTTGACGGCAGGTATGTGGCCCAGCTCTGGAAAATGAAGAAAGGGGAGAAGTCTGCTCAGAGACTCTGGCAAAAGGTATTCCTCAGATGAAAGCTGATGAGAGTGACATTTGGAGAAAATACCTCCCAGTTGTGTCATGTCTATGTGCCATTATTTGAGCTGCAACAGCCATCTTTCCACCATAAGAGGAGGCCTCAGCAACATGCTGCAGGTAGCAGAGGCCTTGCCAGGAAGAAAGAGAAAGCACCTGGACTTTGACGACTGCACTGATCTCTGAGTCAACCAGTACTAGCGGTGCCCTACCTTGTTAAGTGGGAGAATAAATATCATATTGTTAGAGATGCTTTTAGCTGTGTCTGATATTTCTTACAGCCAAAAGAATCCTAACCAACATACTCAGCTAGAAAGTCCCAGAACCAAGATCAGAACCCATCTCTCCTAGTGCTTCATCCTATGTTTATCCACTTAGAACAACTACTCTGAAAAAATAACTTCCAATCACACGAATATAAAGAAATATAAATAAGGCCAGGTGTGGTGGCTCATGCCTGTAATCCTAGCACTTTGAGAGGCCGAAGTGAGTGGATCACTTGAGGACAGGAGTTCAAGACCAGTCTGGCCAACATGGTGAAATCCTGTCTCTACTAAAAATACAGAAAATTAGTGGACGTGGTGGTACAGGCCTATAATCCCAGCAACTGAGACATGAGAATCGCTTGAACCTGGGAGGCTAAGGTTGCAGTGAGCCAAGATCATGCCACTGCACTCCAGCCTGGTGACAGATTGAGACTCTGTCTCAAAAAAAGGAAAGAAAAGAAAAGAAAAAATATACAAATAATATGGTATCATTAGTTATTTTGAACTAGAAGGGTAGCAACAGATTTAAAGAAGATGACATAAGGGCATTATATTGTGAATAATATTAAATGTTTCAATATTTCTACTGTAAAATAATTAAATTTTTTTAGAATACAAAAACCTAAAGTTGGTAAAGATAATATTGATTATCCACCTACTATGTAAATTCTAGACACTATATACATATAGTGTTTATATATAAAAATATATCTATATATAATCTCTAATTCTTACAATCGATAAGAGAGATGTCCTCATTTTACAGATGAAGAAGCCAAGAATCAGGTAAGTTAAAAGATTTGCTGACAAGAAGAACAAAATCAAAGAGCTGACACTACCTGACTTAAGATTTGCCATAAAGCTGCAATAATCAAGACAGTGTGGTATTAGTGAAAGAATGGACAAATGAATCAATGAAACAAAATAGAGAATCCAGAAATAGACCCTCACAAATATAGTTAACTTGGACAAAGGAGCAAAGGCAATGAACAAAGGATAGTCTTTTCAACAAATTGTGTTGGAACAACTGAACATCTACATGTAAAAAAAGGTGAATCTAGAATCAGAGCTTGTACCTTTCACAAAAAACTCGAAACGAAGTATACACCTAAATGTAGAACACAAAAGTATAAAAATTCTCGGAGATGACATAGAAGATCTAGGTGAACTTGAGTTTGATGAGACTTCATAGATACAACATCAAAAGCACAATCCATGAGAGAGAAAATGTAGAAAAATTAGACTTAATTGAAATTAAAACCTTCTGCTCTGCAGCAGACACTGTTAAGAGAATGAAAAGATAAGCCGCAGACTAGGAGAACGTATTTGCAAATCACATATTTGGTAAAGGACTTGGATCCACAATATACAAATAACTCTTACAATTGAATGATAAGAAAACAACATAATAAAACGTGGGCAAAATATCTGAGCAGATATCTCTCTAAGAAGATATACAGATGACAAGTAAACATATGAGAAGATGCTCAACATCATATGTCATTGGGGAATTAAAAATTAAAACAATGAGATACCACAACTGATACCCCAAATACTGACATTAGCAACTGCTAATACCCAAAATACTGACATTAACAACTGCTGGTGAGAATGTGCTTCTGGTAGACATGCAAAACAGTAAAGTCACTTTGGAAGACAGTCTGCCAGTTTCTTACAAAGATCAATTAGTCTTACAATATAATCCAGCAATTGCCCTGTTCGGTATTTACCCAATTGAGTTGAAAACAGAGACACATATAAACCTACCTACAATGGTTGCAGCAGCTTTATTCACAATCACTAAATATTAGAAGCAACCAAGATACCCTTCAACAGGTGAATGGATAAACAAACCTGCCATACAGTGGAATAATATTCAGTGATAAAAAGAAATTAGCTATGGAGTCATGACAAGACATGGAGGAAACTTAAATGCATATTTCAAAGTGAAAAGCCAGTCTGAAAATGCTACATACTGTATGATTCCAACTATATGGCATTCTGGAAAAAGCCAAAACTATAGAAACAGTAAAAAAAAAAAAAAAAAAAAAAAAATTGGTGGCTACCAGGAGTTTGGGGGGATGAGGGAAGGTTGAATATGTGAAGGATAGAGGGCTTTGAGGCACTGAAACTAGTCTGTCTGATACTGTAATAGCAGATATATAACATTAACATTTGTCAGAATTCAGAGAACTGCACAAAGGATGAACCCTCATGTAAACTATGGACTTTAGTTAATAATAATATATCAATATTGATTCATCACACCACACTTGCTGAAAACCCACACTGCTAGGAAATGGAAAAACCAGGATTCAAGCCTACATCTTTTTTGCTCCAAGACACACATTTTTACCTCTGTTCTTGTGATCAGTCATGACTACTTATTTACATAGTGTATCTGTTTTTTGAGGATCACATTTCCTGTGGTGTATGTTTTATAGGCGATGTTAGATGAGGCAAAATGTGTAGAATAATAAGAACCTTCTCCTTGGTCATGTCCAGCAGTCCAATGGAGTATCGTTCACAGTTCAGATACGTTCTAACTGTGTAGAGCGCTTTGTGAAACTGTCGCTCAACATCTGTGAGTTCTTCAAATACTTTATTGGCTGACCACATAAGGATCTGAAAGTAGGTATCAAAAAGAAAACAGTTAGAATAAAGTATGCTAGAGAGAGAGAGAGAGCATTCGCCACAAGAAAACATGAGGTGCTTCAAATAAAATGAATGCATATTGTTGGAAAGTGCAATTCTGATTTTGGACATGTGTACATCCAACAAGCTACTCAGATCCTCTAGGTGAGATGATGAGTAGACCTTTGCAAGGCTGCAGGTCTATGGAGAGAGAGAAGCTATGATTGGTCCCTGTGTCTAAATATTTTGGCTCCAAAGGGGAAGTGCCCTGAAATTGGATGCAAAGATGGTCCCTGGGCGGAGAATCCAGTATTGGTGGCCCACTGGCTCCTGCTGGCCCTCATGTGGAGAGAGCCACCTACTTCCTTCCATGCATCCTGAGCTTGTTGGAGGTAACCTTACCTGGAGAGTTGGAATGGGAAGGGACCTCCCTCTCAACCTCTACCTGTGCATTGTACTGGTGAGGAAACTGAGGTCCAGAGAGTGGGCCAGACTCAGGTATCTTGGGTACCAATATTGCTCTTTATCCCTCTGTCTCATGGAAGCATGAATAATGTGCTCCTCAAATTAATAGGTTTCCTATGACCCAGGAATTGCTACAAGCTTTATGTGAGAGGTAATCACTAATAGCCACAACAACCATCTGAAGTAGGTACCATAATTGTCATCACCATTTCATAGACAGAAATGCCAAGTCCACTTGGGATCTAGACTGAAGAAAGCCAAGCCAGTTGTGCACACAATTGGAGAGCTTGGGGTGCAGGGGAGTGTGGGTGGGGAGAGTGGCAGGAAGATCATGAGAGGACACTTGGGACTGAAGTTTGGGGGTCTGCTCCACGTGGCTTAAACCCCCAGGAGGAATAGGAGGGGTCTGAATTTGTTGTCTCTGGGCGACTTTGTCAGAATAGGTCAGCGTGGAATGATTAATACTGCCTTCCTTTTACCTGGCTTCTTCGGGATTCAATATTGTACATGTAGCTGGTATGATGAAGCTTCAGGATGACAGACACAAAGTTGAGGTATTTGGAAAAGACCTACAGATGGCAGAGAAGAATAAGTTACAGTTGTGATATCTTTTCTTTGGTTATACAACAAATAAATTTCCTGAGCCTCCAACCAGATGCCCATGGTTAGCATTACCTCTTCATCCTGTTTGGAAAATTCAGATGCATTTACTTTGTTAACTGCCATGATCACAGCAAGAACTTCCTTGCCCATCACAATCGGGGTTGCCAGCAGGTTCTTAGTGACATATCCAGTTTGCTTGTCCATGAAGTCAGAAAAATGGCTGTTCTGAAAGAGATAGTCACACATTTGCCAAAGTGGCACAGAATCATAGAGTGGTAGATCTAGGGATGATGACAGATCATTCTCTCTCATTTAAATGCTACCAACAGATAACCAGGGCTCCAGTACAGTGGTCCCCAGCAAACAATCCCACTCCACCTGCCATCCTATGACTGCATAGAATGGAATTGCCCATTTCAGAATAAGCGCTTCCCACCTGAGCTATGACCTATTTAGGTTAGGCTGAGGTTGGGCCAAAAGAAAAGAGGTGATGAGACAGCCAAGTGGAAAGTGAGGTGCTAAGAGGAACAGAGGGGAAGGGTTACAATAGACAGCAAGTGCATGCAGGGAAGGAGAGCGCAGCTAGGAATACAGACACAGTTCATAGAGCGCTTCTCTCTCATTACTAAGGGAAAACATGCACTTGAAATCATCAACCCATATGTCATAACATAAAGCAAAATTATCATTCCCCCCAATCTAGCCTACTAGAAGAAATCTGTGCTAACTGTTGGTGTGTCTCCTTCTATGCCTTTCTCTGTGCTTGAACAAAGGATTTTCTATTTTTTCTAAAATTTCCTTTTCTAATTGCTTATAATAGTTTCATCACTTAACAATGTCTTACAGACTTCCCTGAAGACCAATGCATATGGATGTGAACTCACCTCTTGGATTCGTGCACACTACTCCACCCTGGGTGCTGTACGATCCACTCAACTGTCCTCTATTGATTCTGCCTGTTTATAGTTCTCCCCACTACCAACAGTACTGCACTAATCCTTCTTACTTTTATTTTTATGTGATAGATTCCCAAAAAAGGAAATCCCTTTTGCTGGATCAACAGGAACATACAGTTTTTATTTACATAGATTACTTTGATGAAAGGTTCACATTCCGTGGCTGGGCGCGGTGGTTCACGCCTGTAATCCCAGTACTTTAGGAGGCTGAGGCAGGCGGATCACCTGAGGTCAGGAGTTCGAGACCAGCCTGGCCAACATGATGAAACCCTATCTCTACTAAAATACAAAAACTAGCCAAGCATGGTGGCGCACCCCTGTAATCCCCGCTACTCAGGAGGCTGAGGCAGGAGAGTCGCTTGAACCCGGGAGGTGGAGGTTGCAGTAAGCCAAGATTGTGCCATTGTGCTCCAGCCTGAGCAACAAGAGCAAAACTCTGTCTCAAAAAAAAAAAAAAAGGAAAAGAAAAAGAAAGGTTCACATTCTAACTTCCACTGACCCTGTGTGAAAGGACTGAGGACTACCCTCTTGCCAGCATCAGATGCTTATCAGGTTTTTAATGTTCTACCAAGCTTATGTCTTTCATTCCTATTTTTTTTTCCTTTCTTTGGGAGAGAGGAAAGTGGATCTTCCCAGATTCAGGCCTCTTAGATTCGAGAGACGATTCTAATCCACTGGCCACTGCAGAGGCTGAGCGATGAGTCTAGAGAAGTGCACAAATGGAAGGGCTTGAGAAAAAGGTGGCGGAAGGCAATTATCTTATTAGTTGTCATTTCAGAGAATAGCCACTCAAGGTGAGTTTAGACCCAGCCTTCCTTGGGTCATGACATTTTTCCCTTTGCACCTAGGACTGCAATGAGAACTGAACTCTCAGCCTTAACTCTGAGACTTGTTGGCCAATATTAGTGTGGTGTTCCTTCCGCAGTTGTATTATTTTCATTTTCCTGTGTTGGCAGTGTCTCTAAAAGCAGCATAAACCTTGGAGACTGGATTCTGTCTGGTTTCCCGGAGAAAAAAAAGTAAGAATTTTCTGTGTGCATTTCCAGGCCAGAGTTTCCACCAGGGAACAAGGGCTGGCTGGCCAATAGAACTCACAGAGCTCAAATGAGATTAGCAGTCCTGAGACATGCCTCAGAATCACCTGCAGATTAATGCAGCAGATGCACTGAATCCTAATCTCCTACAGTGGAACCTGCACTTTTACGTGGCCCAAGTAATTCTTAGGCTCAACCCAATGGGGAATCACCAGAAATGGTGCTGCTCTCAGAGGCAATGTGTGATGGAAAGGGGATAAAGGCAGCCCCTCAGCCCAGATCTCTTCTATACCTTTCCCAAAGTGGAAACACACAAACCAACTCTTTAGGTGTCAGCATTGCATCAAGGCAAGGAAGGTACTGGAGTCAGACTTGCTTGGCTGACTGGGCCCCAATGTACTAGCTGTATGGTCCTGGGTGTGTTACTTACCTTCCGTGTCCTCGTTTTCTAATCTGAAAATAGGGGTAACGCTTCCATCTACTGCCTAGAATTCCTGATGTGAAGATAGAATAACAAAGTATAGGCTGAGCACTTAGGAAAAAAAAAAAAAAGTGTCTGGCACATAGTTAGATATTCAGTAAGTACTGGGAAGAGAAACTTAGTACTTTTCTAGGCTTTCCTGAATGAGAAGTAGTTCTTTTGCAATTACCATTTTGCTTCTAGCTTTAATTTTTCTAGCCAATTCAAATCACTGCAGAAATCAGATGCCCGTAGCTGGATGTAGGCCTCCCACACTGCGGAGCAGCCTTCCTCCAGAGGGCCAGCACACTCCCTCACGCCACCAAGAACCACATTTCTTTTCTCTCCACTTTATCTGTCACTTCTGTTTCCCCATAGGATCTTCACCCTCAGACCAAAGTGTCTGCAGGCTTTGTTACATTCTTTCCCTTAATCCGCTGCTTGTCTAGGCCAGCTCCCATTGTTTCCCTTCTACCCTGTTATCCATGCAGATCATACCACCTTCATTTACACAGCCTGGGCACTAAAGGAATCATCAAAATACCAGAAACATGCACCATGGGATGAAGTTAGCCAGGAATGTTGTTTTTTTTTTTTTTTTTTTGAGACGGAGTTTTGCTCTTGTTGCCCAAGCTACAGTGCAATGGCGTGATCTTGGCTCACTGCAGCCTCCATCTTCCGGGTTCAAGTGATTCTCCTGCCTCAGCCTCCTGAGTAGCTGGGATTACAGGCGCTCACCACCACACCTGGCTAATTTTTGTATTTTTAGTAGAGACAGGTTTTTGCCATGTTGGCCAGGCTGGTCTCAAACTCCTGACCTCAGGTGATCCGCCAGCCTCAGCCTCCCAAAGTGCTGAGATTACAGGTGTGAGCCACCGCGCTTGGCCGGCAGCACTTCTTTGCAAACACATTTCACTCTGCGACTTCAAACTTAACGCCATTTTATTCCAGATTCTAAACACAAGGAAATGTTCTTAAGTTCAATGGACTGTTTTGAGAAAATGGCTTGCAAGTTTCAAAATTTAATACTTGCTTATTATTGCATCTGAAAGCCCTAGATACACCAGCCATCAAGTTACAGGATGGACGTGGGGAACGGGTTTTTGTGTTTTATTTTCACTAGCTCAAAAAATCTTTAGTGAAGTTTCTTTGCATAAATCCTGTGTGTGTCCCTTGATGGTTCTTCAGAGAAGCCCTTGAAGGCAGCTGGAGAACATTGTTTAGAGCAACAGGAGGCCTGATCCCTTATCAGATGTCAGTATTGCTAAATCCTGATTAAATACCCTTAACCCCTGAGATCCATGGCAGAAGTAGAGGAAGAAAGAGGAAGGAGGACTTTTAAACCACAGTCAGAATCAGGATCACCCATAGTTTATGGACAGCTTTCCCAGTAGAGAAAGAAACAACTTAAAGAGGATAGCTCTCAGTTTCCTGTTGTTAAAAGTCTTTCTCTCAGCACTTTGGGAGGCCTACGTGGGCAGACCACGAGGTCAGGAGTTTGAGACCAGTCTGGCCAACAAGGTGAAACCCTGTCTCTACTAAAAATACAAAAATTAGCTGGGCATGGTGGTGCGTGCCTGTAATCCCAGCTACTGAGGAGGCTGAGGCAGGAGAATGACTCGAACTTGGGAGGCAGAGGTTGCAGTGAGCCGAGATCGTGCCGTTGCACTCCAGCCTGGTGACAGAGCGAGACCCCTTCTCAAAAAAGAAAAAGTTTTCCTGCCTTCAACTTGTTTTAAAACAGGCAATAGTCATTGACCCTTTTTTGGCCAACCATATCCAGCTCCTAAACCCCTACTGGCATAATGACAATATTATCACAGCTATCATTTATTGAGCATCTGCTATGAGTCAGGTCCTTTATACACTTTTAATCTGTACATTTGCTTATCTCCATTTCTTAGGGGTAGAAACTCCATCACACAGTTACTAAGTCACAGTCATGGATCCGCACCCAGCTCTGTCTGATGCCAAAGCCCTCTCCCTATACCAGTGACTTCCCTGTTACCTTCATGGACCCTCCAAGGCTGAGCGTATGTAGCTCTGTACCTTTGTCTAGGCGTGAGCAGTCTTTCCCTCACCTGCACCCACACTGCTAATCAGAGGAAAGTTGTGTGTGGTCAGGGGTGTGGTAGAAAGAGGGAGGCCTCCAAGACCTGAGTTATTGCCCCAGATCTGCCACATCCTGTCTACCTAACTTTGAACGATTCCTACTACATAGGCTGGAAATAAAAAATATGATCCTTGTCAGAGAACGGTGTTTAAATTGCCAAGTGCAATGAAAAGAGGAAGAATTAATCAGATACTTCATTGGAAACATTAGTTTCTACTTCCTTTCCCGTTGCAAATCTTAACTGCAGTGGTTAAAGCATGTGAAACTGCAAGGGTGTAAGGTAGGCAAACAGAGCACTGGACACATACTCAGCTACCTCTGTTCCAACCCTTCTCATCCACAGACACATACCGTGGACGCCGGGGAGATAGAACTCCTGTGGCCTCAACTTCCTGTCCTCCATTGGACAGAGTTGGGCTAAAGACTTGATAAGCCCCTTCCATCTCTAATATTCCACAGTTGATTTGAAATTCACTTCCTCCTCCTGTATCTGCTCACCCAATAGACCAGTGGTTTTCAACATTGGCTGCATATTAGAAGTACTTGGGGGAGCTTTTTAAAAATACCAATGCCTGGACCGGGCACAGTGGCTCACAGTGGCCTGTAATTCCAGCACTTTGAGAGGCCGAGGCGGGTGGATCACCTGAGATCAGGAATTCAGTACCAGCCTGGCCAACATGGTGAAACCCCATTTCTGCTAAAAATACAAAAATTGGCCAGGCATGGTGGTGCACACCTGTAGTCCCAGCTACTCAGGAGGCTGAGGCAGGAGACTTGCTTGAACCCAGGAGGCAGAGGTTGCAGTGAGCCAAGATTGCACCATTGCACTCCAGCCTGGGTGATGAAGCAAGACTCTGTCTCAAAAATAAATAAATAATAAAATAATAAAATAAAAACACTAATGCCTGAATTCTAATTTTTGAGAGTCCACTGTAACAGTAAAGCCACCGATATGGTTTTGTGGATTGTGTTTGTTTTTTGAGACAGGGTTTCATTCTGTCACCCAGACTGGAGTTCAGTGTGTGAACACAGCTCACTGCAGCCTCAGCCTCGCAGGCTCAAGCCATCCTCCCATCTCAACCTTCCAAGTAGCTGGGACTCCAGGCACACACCACCATTCCTGGTTTATTTTTGTATTTTTGGTAGAGACGGGGGTTTCCTATGTTGGCCAGGCTGGTTTCGAACTCCTGGGCTTAAGCCATTCACCCGCCTTGGCCTCCCACAGTGCTGGGATTACAGGCATGAGCCACTGCACACAGCTTAATGTGGTTTTAATGTACAGCCAGAGTTGGAAATCCCCACTCTAGAGGGAAAAAAAAAATGAAGAAGCAGTTGGAATGAAGAACCAATGAGGCCTCTGTCTTTCCCGTAAGCACAGAACCATATCTGTCTTCAACACACATTTCTCTGTGTCCCACCCAGAACAGCCAGGAGCCCTCCAGAGAAGAGAGGAGAGACTCCCCACTCCCAGATGAAGTGCTCTGTCCATGCCTTGATGCTCACCATGGACAGCCGCAGACCAAAACCACCTCCAAGCAGCTCCATGCTCTTATTTCCTTCTCACCACGGAGAACTGGGCTCATCAAAGTATAACAGCAGAAATCATTTTACCCATCTCTTCTTTAAAAGCCTTTCAAAAAAATTCCTGAATGTCACTTTTTAAAGTTTGGTGTGCTAGTGGGGATGGGCTCAGTTCAGGACCCTCAAGGAGCATCTTCCCATGAGAAAAACCTCAGGATGTGAGGACATTGCCTTCCAATTGGTTGTCTAGAGAACTTTTCCCTAAGGACGCGCATCTGTTTAGACACCTGAGCCGCAGTTAGCCTCAAAAGCAAACTTAACCCAGCTTAAACTCATTGAAAGGAGGAATTATTCAGGACTGAAGGCCCTACCAGGCCCCACGGTAACCCTTGCACCTGAGCAGTGTTCTGTGGTAGTTTGCAGAGAGTTGCTCATGTTTGACGACTTTCATACCTCTTGGGTCCGTGTGACCCTCCCCCTGTAATCAGCTTCAGGAGGCATTTAGGAGATTATCCTCCTGCCTCTCCAGCTGCGCTATTCACCCCTGCACAGAAAGCATTTCACAGGCTGTTCCCATTCAACTCTGTTCCATCATAATCCACTTCTCCCTTTTTTGTTAATGGTAAACCGTAATAATGGAACACATATGTAGAGAAGGAGCTGCCAGGAGAATCTCCAAGCTGGTACCCTTGATTATTGCTGAGGGGAGGGATGATGGGTGATTAGCATTTCCTCCTTTGGTTTATTTGTATCTTATAATTTTTAAAAAATGAACATGTACTCTAATGGTAAGAATAAAGTTTTTCTACTTCTATAAGGGTCATCTCAATGCCTTGTATTTGTGCAGTATGCTGTTGGTCTTCAAGAGGGTCCAGATGTCCCACTTACATGATTGGAATTCATTCTTGAAAGATCTGGGTTATGGAGCAGTGGGAGTGGTCAATTGCACTTAACCGTCACCTAAATTCACATATGTAATGAATTCCAAATTTGAACATCTGAACTTTCAAATGGCATCATTTTTTTTTTTTTTTGCACATTTGGTTGATAGATGAAAGCACTGATTTACTAGCAAATCCATCCAAAAAACCTGAATGTTTTCAAAGGACTGTGAATGAGAAGCATGGGGAGCAGCTGACAAGTTTTGGCATCTGAGCACGTTGGCCCATCCTCCTGGTGGGGTGTTTTGCTTTGCTGGTGTTGTGAAAAGGAAAGTCCTCCAGAGCACTGGAGGAGGTGTAAGGGAGGGGGTGTGGAATGCACCAGGTCCAGGTAGGGTCGCCTGGTAAAATGCCCAACTTTACATGGGACATACTTACACTTCAGAAAATAATAATTCATTGTTTATCTGAAATTCAAGTTCAACTGGCAACTTGAAATTTCATTTGCTAAATTTGGCAACACTAGGCCTGACTGATCCTCTTCCCTGCCATCCACATTCCCCCGATTATTGCCAAACTAATGCCACAAGGATAGCACTATCTCTCTTTCCCATTGGTTCCTCCCTGACCCTGCCAAGACCTCTGCCCCACTGTCATAAGGCCACCTACCTTTTTCACATCTGGGACATTATGAGTTTTCTTCGTGTGAGCAGCCCAACCCACTATCCCAATGTCCAGTGGAAACACAACTTCTTTGTCAGGACCCACCAGGTTGTCGTCAAAGTTGGAGGTGGGGGTGACATCCAGCAACCTAGAGGCTACCTCAGGTATGCCGTTCCGGGACCGGTACAGGAACATGCTGCAGCGGTCAGCCTGGAGCAGGTGGGCCAGCCTCTGCAAGGCCCTGTGAACCCCCTGCTCTGGGGTGCCCCCCTCCTCCTGCACGGTCCACAGCAGCTCCAAGCACAGGGCCGACTCCTCCACCTGGGTCAGCTCAGAAAAGGACATGCTGGACTGGACTGGCACCTGGCTGTTCTTGAAGATTTCTCCCAGCACCTCCACCCGCAACTTCCTGTCAAAGTACTCCTTGGCAAACTGAGGATTCTCCTCCAGGTATTTCTCCACGGCATCTTGGTTGATCTCACCCATGGTGCGGCTTACTTTGCTGCTGTTGTTCAGAAGGGACGACCTTCAGAGCACTACCTGAGGCAGAGTGATGAGAAGGAAATACATCCTTGTGGAAATTACTGAGGAAACCGTAAATGGTCCCTCATAGGACTTCCAAAGGTCAAGCAGAAAGCAGAGCTTTCAAACTGCCTGTAACTCTTGGGATGTGACAGAAGGCCCTGGCTTAGGGTGGGATTCAGGAAGCAGAGGATTAAAGAGTTCTTCAGGACACTAAATCCCCGAGCATTAGTAGCTCATAAGTCCCCAGCGAATCTTCAGAGCATCTTAGATCAGCCCAGCAAGTAGCAAGCTGAGGTGTCTATTCCAGGAAAAAATAACTGAATGTCGGCTGCTGTCCGCAGCACGGAAGAATCACTGACATATCCATGAATGACATGACATCGGCAACAATTGACACCTTGAATCATTCTTGTATGATAGCTATAGGAGGTAAAACTATTTAGACCTCAGAAGTGCTTGGATTTTTTTTTGTTTATATAGCAACTTCAATGAACATCTGGGGAATATGGAACCGTTTAGCATCACCACAACGTAAAGGTGAATATTAATCTTTCCTTTTCTTAAGTCTTTTGATCACCAAGGTTGCTTGGCCTCCTCTTTCTCTAAAACCCTCACCTCTCAATCCCCCTCACTTTAGAAAGCTTGACCTCAGAAGTGTTTTAAAGGAATAAACCTCAAGCTTATTACTGAAGAGGTGAACATAGCAAAACATTTGCCAATGATCCAAACCTAATCAAGTCATGAATTGAATAATAACCCTTGTCGAGAGACTGTAATTACAAAAGGTAACCTACATAGTTACTAGCTGAGTTTTTCTGCTAAGTATATTATTTAGGATTTTGTTTTCAATAGTAATAGCCAGACGTCATGCGATTTTGCTCCAACATACAGTCTACTAAATCTACTAGATGATAGATATCTTGTTTGTTGCTAGGATCCTTAACGTCTCAGGGGCTACTGGCATAGAAAGAACACTTACCACTACTTAGTTTTATTTAATGTTCACTTTACTAAGCTTTTACATCTATTAAACACATTTCCTCAAATATTTAAACACTATTATGCAACTAATAATTCAAACTATTAATTCATGAACCAATTGCCTTCGATACGTAAATGTTGGTTTCAAACTTAGTCAAGGTGTTTTAAACACTTCAATAAAACTACAAACCTAATATGACAAATTCTCTTAAGCGGAAAACACACACATGTTACAGTGACTCTAAAAATTATTGTTACACCCACATTTAAGTTTGCTTCAAAAATAGAAACGCTATGAGTTTCATTGAGTTCTCTAAGCTTTACCTCTCTAGAGAGATACTAATTTTTTTTTTTTTTTTTTTGTGGAGACAGAGTCTCACTGTGTCACCAGGCTGGAGTGCAGTGGTGTGATCTGAGCTCACTGCAACCTCCGTCTCCTGAGTTCAAGTGATCCTCCTGCCTCAGCCTCCCAAGTAGCTGGGACTACAGGTGGGTGCCATCACGCCCAGCTAATTTTTGTATTTTTAGTACACACAGGGTTTCACCATGTTGACCAGGCTGGTCTCGAATTCCCAACTTCAGGTGATCCACCCGGGTCAGCCTGAGAGATAGTAATCTTATTGGTCTTAAAAGAAAAAGAGATCCGTTGAGATTGCACATTCCCTGTTGAGAATTGAGAGATTCTTGGTGGGAAACATGGTGTTCCCAGGGGTACAGAACTCAAACAGTCATTTGTTGAGTTATGCCACTTCTTATGATTGAGTTTCACCTGCTACCTCAAAGCACCTTGTCAGGTGCACACATTTTCTTGGACTATCCTATGTCACACTCAACTCTAGTCTCAGGAGGTTCCTCACTGGATGACTATTTACTTCATAACATCCTATTATTATAATTAGGATAATGCAGAGGTATATTTCCCAGGAGAGAGTTGAGTCAACTGAGTCACCCCTTCTATGGGACCATCCTCCTCATCTAACAATTTTGGGCACCTTTTCTACCTATTTTGTGTGACTCATGGCACAGTTCCTACTTCTCCCAAAAGTATGTGGCATACTCACGATTTCCTGGTTTCATCCTTCCCTCCTGAAACAGAGAGGGAAAAACACATATTTGCATTTCATATACAGACTTACACTTAGAAAAAACAAAATGCCCATATATGTTCATGTTTCATAATCTTATAAAAGTGAATATTAATTTGAAAAAGAAACATCCTATTATAGTCAGCATTCTTTTGTTTTCATAACTAGTTAGAGATTTGTTCATTTGTTCATTCTTTGTTTTTTTGGTTTTTTTTTGAGATGGAGTCTCCCTCTGTCACCCAGGGGTGATCTTGGCTCACTGCAACCTCTACTTCCCGGGTTCAAGCGATTCTCTTACGTCAGCCTCCGAAGTAGCTGGGATTACAGGTACACGCCACCACGCCTGGCTAATTTTTTTTGTATTTTTAGTAGAGACAAGGTTTCACCATGTTGGCCAGGCTGGTCTTGAACCCCTTAGGTGATCTGCCCACCTTGGCCTCCCAAAGTGCTGGGATTACAGGTGTGAGCCGCTTCACCTGGCCTCATTTGTTCCTTCTTTCAACATTTGTCTATTGATTGTTATAAGCAAGGCACCATTCTAGCTATTGTGATAGAGACTTCAAGTTCCCTTTATATTGTATGATTGTTTCCTTCTCCCAGTTATATGGGAAGATTACTCTTTCCCCCTCGGGTACAGCCATATGACTGATTTTAACAAATGGGTTGTGGGCAGAAATATCACTTTCAGACAGAAACAATTAATTGCCAACGGGAGGCTCTCCAGGTCTCTGTTCCCTCTACTACCACATCAGTTTCAGGTGAAAGGGCTCCTGAATCCCAGAGTGAGGATGTCATGTAACAGAGGCCCCTGCTGACCTGAGATGGACATGTAGCATGATGAGAAATCAACCCGTCTTGTTTTCAGCCTCGGAGACATGAGGGTTGTTGTTACTGCAGCATCACCAAGACAATTCTGACAGTTACATTTCTACTGCCGGGGACCTAGGGGGATGACAAGCACTTGTGGCATGGGAAGGGAGATAAGACTAGTGCACAAAAAGCCATGAGACATAGAACAGAATGCAAGTCATGCTGGAAGTGAGGTACATGCACACGGCTATGGGATCATATCTAGTGTGGCTGAAGACAGGGTAGAAATCGAGAGTGTTCAGAAGCAATAGCATGGGGTGTAGGGTAATACAGGGAGGACAGTGAGAGATGACCCTGGAAAGGTGGGTGGGGCCCAGATTAGCTGGAAAGGTGGGTGAGGCCCAGATTAGAAGGGCCTCAAAGGCTAGACTGAGGATTTTGAATCCTGGAAAATTTTTGAAGTGGAAGGCAACATTATTAGTGTTCTTCTTTACCAACTTAATGAGGAAGATAACTTGGAGGAAAACAAAATACTGGACGTTGGGGTACAGATTAAGATATTTTATTGCCTTTGGCTCATTATCAAACAACCTAAAAATGTGTATAGGCTTTGACCCTATAATTCTGCTTTTATGAATTCATCTTAGAGAAATAATTAAGAATGTATGTGATTAATACAGTTGCAAGGGTGCTTCTTATGAGTGTGGGTATAAAAGTAAAAGACTAGAAAGAGCCTAGACACTCAATAGTAGGAGGTTGAGTAAATAAATGGTGTTAGATCTCTAAAATAGAAAGCTACACAGCTATTAGGTTGGTACAAAAGTAATTGCAGTTTTTCCCATTACTTTTAGTGGCAAAAACCGCAATTACTTTTGCACCAACCTAATAATATTGTTAGTCTATTGATATGAAAAAATATTTATGATATGCAGTTAATTACAAACAGTATTGCAGCATGATTCCATTAATACACACAGAAAGAGGCATATATACCAAAATATTAAGTGAAATTATTTCAAGGCAGGACACAGTGGCTCATGCCTGTAATCCCAGCCCTTTGGGAGGCCAAGGCAGGCAAATCACTTGAACTCAGGAGTCTGACACCAGCCTAGGCAACATGGCAGAACCCCGCCCTACAAAAAAATGCAAAAATTAGCTGGGCTTGGTAGCACACGCCTGTAGTCCCAGCTACTTGAGAGGCTGAGATGGGGGGATGGCTTGAGCCCAGGAAGTAGAGGCTGCAGGGAGCTGTGATTGCACCACTGCACTCCAACCTGGGCGACTGAGCGAGACCCTATCTCAGAAAAAAAAAAAAAAAGTTATTTCAAAGTGGTGAGATTCAAGACATTAATTTTTTCTTCTTTTTTGCTTACCTGATTTTTGTACAGTATCGACGATGAACATATATAATTTATGTAATTAAGAAATTCAGTCATTCATCAACAAAGATTTTGAGGTTATCTCTGCAGTCTATGGGTGAAGTTGCTTGGGAATGAAAAAAAAAGGACAAATGTGAGACACGATCCAGCAAATGTGTCACGACAATTGACAGGACGAGGCAATTGATTAGTTAGTAAAAGCACACAAGACAAGGGGTCACTGTTAACTACTTTGAGTGTTGAGCAAAGTTATGGACTGAATGTTTGTGTTCCCCTAAAATTCATCTGTTGAAATCCTAACCTCCAATGTGATGGTATTAGGTGATATGGCCTTCAGGACGTGACTAGGTCATGAGGATGGAACTCTCACAAGTGGCATTAGTGCCCTTATTAAAGGGTCCTCAGAGAGCTCTCTAGCCTTCTTTCTTCCATGTGAGGATACCATGAGAAGATGGCTCTCTGTGACCTGGAAGAGAAAGATGGCCATCACTGAACCTGATCATGCTGGCACCCTGACCTCCGACCTCCAGCCTCAAGAACTATGAGAAGTGAATTTCTGTTGTCTATAAGCCATTACGTCTATGACACTTTGTTATAGCCACCTGAACTAAGACAAATGACATTTTATCAAAGATTTTTAAATGGATAATATTAGAAGCCTCCTTTTAGCACACACACCAATAGCCTTTTCTTTCTTTCTTGTTCTTGACAAAGTCCTGTGATTTCCATGGCTCTTCCTCTCGGAATAGTTTTTTGCAGAGCTTCTTGCCAGTGTTAGCAAGATCTTTGTGTCTCTTATTGGCTGTCTGCTACTAGGCAGTGGAAAAAACAAAATCAATTTCAGAAAATGACATACTTCTTTTTTTAAATGTCTGATTCAGGTGGTACATGTGCAGGTTTTTTATACAGATATATCGTGTGATGCTGAGGTTTGAGCTTCAGTTGAACCCATCACCCAGATAAGGATAGGGAGCATAGTACTCAATAGGTAGTTTTTCAACCCTTTCCTTTGTCCTTTTGGAGGTCCCAGTGCCTATTGTTCCCATCATTGTGTCCATGTATACTCAACGTTTAGCTCTCACTTATAAGTAAGAACATGTGGTATTTGGTTTTCTGTTCCTGCATTAATTCACTTAGGATAACAGCCTCCAGCTGCATCATGTTGCTGCATAGGACGTGATTTTGTTTTTTGTATGGCTGCATAGCATTCCATGGTGCATATGTACCACATTTTCTTTACCCAGTTCACCACTGATAGGCACCTGGGTTGATTCCATGTCTTTGCTATTGTGAGTAGCGCTGTGATAAACACATGAGTGCAGGTGTCTTTTAGGTAGCATGATTTATTTTCTTCTGGGTTTCTACTGGATAGATACCCAGTAATGGGATTGCTGGGTCAAATGGGAGTTCTATTATTAGTTCTTTGAGAAATCTCAACACTGTTTACCACAGGGGCTGAACCAATTTACAATCCCGCCAACAGCATATGAGTATTCCTTTTTCTCCACAACCTTACCAACATCTGTTATTTTTTGACTTTTTAGTAATAGCCGTACTGTCTGGTGAGAAAGGTTTTGATTTGCATTTCTCTAATGATGAGTGATGTTGAGCATTGTTTCATATGTTTGTTGGCTGCTTGTATGTCTTCTTTTGATAAATGTCTGCTCCTGTCCTTTGCCCACTTTCTAGTGGGGTAATTTGTTTTCTTCTTGTTGATCTGTTCTTTATAGATTCTAGATATTAGTGCTTTGTCAGATGCTTAGTTTGCTCATATTTTCTTCCACTTTGTAGAGTGTCTGTTCACTCTGTTGATAGTTTCTTTTGCTGTGCAGAAGCTCTTTAGTTTAATTAGGTCCCACTTGTCTAGTTTTGTTTTCATTGTGTTTTCTTTTGAGGACTTAATCATAAATTCTTTGCCTAGGCTGATGTTCAGAAGAGTATTTCCTAGGTTTTCTTCTAGGATTTTTTATCGTTTGAAATCTTACATGTAAGTCTTTAATCCATCTTGAGTCAGTTTTTGTAGATGGTGAGAGGCAGGGGTCAAGTTTCATTCCTCTGCATATAGTTAGCCAATTTTCCCAGCACCATTTGTTAAATAGGATGGAAATGACATATCTTAAAATTTAAAATTACCAAACAGATCACTTAGAATAAATTTTTAACATGACAAAATGTTGACTTCACTGTTTAATTTTTACATCAGTGCTTCTGGTTCATTCAAAGCATAGATTTGTTGTTTGGTTTTTTTGGATAGAATATTAACTGATGGAGAAAATGAGGGAAAAAGTCAAGATCTTAGATGCTAATATTTTTAAATGACAATAAATTTATTTAGATAAACTCTGAAATGATAACTAAGTCAATGTGAAAACTCCATTGCATTTACATAGAATTTTTTAAGAAATATAAACCACCTGGTAACAATAGAAGGATAATAAGAACAGATAACATACAAAATATATACTCGGTGACAGGCACCCTCGTAAGATCCTTACATGTATTATCTTATTTCTTTTTTTTTTTTTTTTTTTTGAGACAAAATTTTGCTCTTGTTGCCCGGGCTGGAGTGCAACGGTACGATCTCCGCTCACCACAACCTCCGCCTCCCAGGTTTGAGCGATTCTCCTGCCTCAGCCTCCCAAGTAGCTGGGATTATAGGCATGCACCACAATGCCCAGCTAATTTTGTATTTTTAGTAGAGATGGGGTTTCTCCATGTTGGTCAGGCTGGTCTCGAACTACCGACCTCAGATGATCCTCCTGCCTCGGCCTCCCAAAGTGCTGGGATTACAGGCGTGAGCCACCATGCCCAGCCTGTCTCATTTAATTTTTACAATAATCTTATAAGGTAGGTACTATTATTATTTTACAGGTGAGAAATTGAAGCACAGAGAAATTAAGTTAGCTTGCCCAAGTTCACAGCCAGCAAGTGATAGTAACCTACTCTAAAACTACCAGTTTAAATATGGCTAAATTTAAAAATGTGCCTGTGAGGTGAACTAAACATTGTACTTGATGCTAGCGGGGGATATACAAAGATTCTTTCTTTGAAGATTTTGAAATCTAGACAAATATCATAAAATGTTAAATACTAATACAAGAGTGAAATAAAAATTCCAGACAATCTTTTTAAAAATCTACCAAAGAATGATTTAACTTCCTTAAACTTTCTGTTTAAACAGGTTTTCAGTAATACTCTATATAAATGAGTACATGTAATTTCTAATTCCATCATTGTTAAAATTTTTCGCTGCAGTTAATAATTTCTACAGGAAGTTATGTTTATACAATAGCCAAAATATATGCCTATGAGCAAAAATCAACAATATACTGGGTTAATTAAGTGTATTTCACATTATCGTACTGAACCCACTCTTCAGTTCCACCTTAGCCAGATTATCTGTTCCTATAATTACCCATCATGGAAAGGCACCCCCCGTAGGTAGGAATTTCAGGCACATCTGGCAGCCAGCTGCACAGGACCCTTCCATCTGCACATCTGCTCTCATGAAAGCCCTGTGCCTGCACTTATATTAATGGGTATAACCAGGTATCTCAGAGACAATTCGGTTGGTGAAAATCGTATTATTTTTATCCAAATTGATGAGACGGACTGATGATTTTGCAACCACTGAGAACACTGTATTGAAAAAAATTAATTTATCTCTTTGTACCTGAAAACATAGACTGACTAACCTTTCCATTTTTCAACCAATTATTTTGACATCTTTTAAATGCAGTCAGAAGATAAATGCTGCTCCATTTCCTTGTTTTTCATTTTTCCTGGCCTCCGTCCAGATGTGGGTATAAATGTTACTTTGTATAAAATGGAGCTGGTTGGAAGTGCTTAATTTTCATGAGGGTAAGGACATAAATGTCTTGCATTAGTTCTTCTATCAGTTATAGTAAAACCTTTTACAGT
>NW_012103488.1:1242140-1245078 GCF_000951045.1 Mandrillus leucophaeus
GATCACGCCATTCTCCTGCCTCAGTCTCCCAAGTAGCTGGGACCACAGGCGCCCACCACCATGCCCGGCTAATTTTTTGTATTTTTAGTAGAGACAGGATTTCACCGTGTTAGCCAAGATGGTCTTGATTTCCTGACCTCATGATCCGCCCGCCTCGGCCTCCCAAAGTGCTGGGATTACAGACTTGAGCCACCATGCCGGGCTCTTTTTCAGTCTTTTTTTGGAGTTAGTGACTTGTTTGATGCTGTTAAGGTTAAGGTAACATCAACTTCTGTTACAGGTAACCTCTCAAATTTCAGTAGCTTCAGCCAGTGGAAGATTATCTCTCATTCACATAGTCAGTCACTGGTGGCAACCCTGGCAGATAAGACAAGACAGGATGTGAACAATTGAACAGACAGCTTTTCCGAGCTCTGCCTGGGAGTGACACAGCCCCTTCCTCTGGCCACAAGGCTCGTGACCTTACAGAGCTTCGGAAGGTGGGGACAGCAAAGGCAGGGGCTGGCAGACGTGGTCCCCAACTTTACAGCATGGAAGGCGACTGCAAATTTTTCGGTGAAAGGCCAAGTAGCCACCTCTGCTACAAGTACTAAATCCTGAGAAATTATATATTAGAAAGGGTGAACTCTGAACAGGTCTTTAAAAATAAATGTTTTATGGAGCTTGCGTAGAGCGACTAATTTCAGTAAAAGAAATTATATCTATTGATCAAGCACCTACTATGAACAAGTCTCTTGATATACCCAGTGGAAAAATGGGGACAGTGGGGACAGGTACAAAGACGAATGAAACATGGTCTGTCTCTCCATGAAGCATGGCAAGGAAATGAATGAAATTTTGTGTACGTTGTATACAATCTATAAGACGTAATTTAAAACATAATTTTACCTATAGAAAAAGGAGCAAGAAAAATATTTGTAAAGGAAATATTTGCTTTATTTTCTGATTAACATTTTCACCATTGAATATTTTAAAAACACAAAAAGGCACAAAGAAACAAACTTTCAGTGTCCCTAATCTTATCACACAGAGATATTCACTGTGAACATTTTTCCTTTTGATGTTACATATACACACATTTGAAAAGTTAATGTATGAGGATCTTTTTCAAAGTACTGAAGTTAAGAACACCAGTTGACCTGAATTAACTTATTTGTAATCATGAAGAAATCCTAGAAAGAAAGCCAAAATAAACTGTTTGCTGGTATCTGGAGCACTAAGGTCCATGATTTATCATTAAAAGAGGAGGGGCAGAGGAATGGTTACACCAACTTTCTTTTTTCACCTCAAATTTTTACTCTGAAGCAACCTTTAAACACCCAACAAATAAATGAAAACATGTTGCTGCATCAAAACCATCATCAAAATGCACTGAAATACCCTTCATTATTCAACCTACAGTGTGTGCAAGGGCCACCAGAATGTGTTGTAGGAGAAATGACAGAAAAGCCAGGGGGTATTAGGAGCACGTTTTTGGCAGGAATAACTGTCCAAAGGCAGTTGGGCTAAGCTAGGAGCTCTCCAGCACTAAAGAACTTGGAGCAAAAACTGGAAGACCTCTCCTCTGGAATACTGAAGAGGGGATCCAAGCATTGGGCAGGAGATAGAGGGGTGCCCTACAATCCTTTCCCACCCAGGGTCCATAGATCCGTACCCCACAGGGTCCTGCAGGAGAGGGTCTGAAGCAGACCTTACTTGAGCTGTTTGGGATTACACAGTCTTCCATAAAACTGGCCAAATCAGAAGTTCTCCTAGTTAGCTTGTTGTCCAGAAACAGGCTTTCCTAGCTCTGCGGAGGTTAGGAGTTAAAAGCATCACTGTTGGCTCCCCAGACACTGCTGGGACTCCAATGGGTGCAAGAGTGAAGGAGAAGGTGGGAAGCAGTTGGAGAAGCAGGGAGGAAGGAAGCCACAGGTGTCATCTTTTCAGGATGCTCAGAAGTAGCCCCAGTGCCCTATAGATAAAGGGTTGGTGTGAGGACCAATCAACCCTTATTTCTGTTTGGCAGCTACCTACCTCTTCCCTAACTTTCTCTTATTTCAGCTCTGGCTGCAGCAAAATGGCCCAAATTGATCTCGAATCTTTCTGATTTAGGCCATGGAGACACAACTGATACTGTATGGAAGGAATCTTAAGAAGAGATACTTCTTTGCCACATCATGAATTCTCATTCTGTCATTCTCATCCTTTGACTGGCTGCTTTGATCAAATGAGTGGAACTCTAACTTTGAACAGAGAAAAACAGGGTCAGTAAATTGTGCCACCACACAGGCAAAATAGCTAAACTAGTCACAGTGTTTTGATTCAATTGGCTATTGACATTATAGAATGTTGTTTACTCTTCTCTCCTTTGTCTACTCCCCAGCCAACAAAACAGTCAACCTTAGCTGCTTTGAAAACAAATGAAAATTCCAATATGGGTTTGAAATAAAATTGCATCACAAACAATCGGTAGGTGTTTTTCAAAGTGGTTTCAGGGAAGTGCCACGGAGTAAGCAGGCGACCACCGAGGCCGCTAAAATATTTCCTGTCCTGACCAGGGTTGCGTTTCTGGAGAATATTTAACAGGGAGGGTTTTAATGCTTTTAAAGATGTTGAAACTAAAGAACAAATATTGACCAGAGGGCACCACAACTCTCCTGAAAGAGAGTAAAATACATCCTTTATAAAATGAAAAACTACTTGGATGAATTATTCCAAAATTCCTGCACAAGTGGACCTCAGAGGGCTGACGGAGGGGCCAATTTGGCACGGCCAGGGCCTGGGCACTCACGCACCAGGGAGCCTCGCGGGTACCCTCTCGCTCTGTGAGGCCACGGTCTTCCCGCCAGATTGACTCGAGCCTCCTGCCAGAGCCACTGGCCCCAGAGGCCACCCCAGACCGCAGCTGGCAGCCGCTGGCACGAGTGCAGGGTAACTGAGCCAGGGCCGCTGGCGC
>NW_012103488.1:1245593-1279453 GCF_000951045.1 Mandrillus leucophaeus
GCAGCGGCCGGGCGGAGCGCGACTGCCGAGTGAGCAGCTTCCGAGTCAAGGAGAACTTCGACAAGGCTCGCGTAGGTATCGGCCCAGGGGGCCCGGGCGTCCCAGGTCCCCATCCCATCCCCGCTCTCCCTGCGGCCCGCTGTGCGCCCCCGGACACCAAACCCCTGCTGCTGTCATCCTTCTCACAGTTCTCCGGGACCTGGTACGCCATGGCCAAGAAGGACCCCGAGGGCCTCTTTCTGCAGGACAACATCGTCGCGGAGTTCTCCGTGGACGAGACCGGCCAGATGAGCGCCACGGCCAAGGGCCGAGTCCGTCTTTTGAAGTCAGTGACCTCCCGGGTAGCTGCGCCCTTTGCACTCCAGGGTCCCTTCAGGACCCTGCCTGCTGATCGCCACGTGGGGACTGTGAAGGGAAGGGAGCACGGGGTGGGTGGAGGGAGGGAGGAAGCCCTTTGCCCGGCTTGGCTGAGGATCCGCTTGGCTTTTGCAGTAACTGGGACGTGTGCGCAGACATGGTGGGCACCTTCACAGACACCGAGGACCCTGCCAAGTTCAAGATGAAGTACTGGGGCGTAGCCTCCTTTCTCCAGAAAGGAAGTGAGTAGTCAGCTCTGTGGGACTGTCTTGGGAATGGGGCCCCTACGGGGCCAAATCGCTGAGTTTCTTCTCCAGAGGCACCTACCCTTAGAAAGAATGACCTGCGGAAAGGTCTGGAAGTGGCAGGAACCCGCAGCACCGTCTGAGGTTAGGGGGACAAGATTGGGAGCAACTACCTGCCCCCGCCCCAACCCTCAGCTCAAGAAACTAGGCCTAAGCTCAAAAGGACCTTTCGGTTTGTTAGGTGTCATTTTCCCCACCAGCCACTGTGCCAAGGTGTGTGCCTTCTCCATGCTTTCTCCTCCTGCCTTCCACATCACCACTCTACCTAGCTCTGCGTTTCCTCGGTCTCTTTGGGCTGAATGCCTGAGGCAGCTTGACTATCTGGGGCTCCCGCAGAGGCCGAGAGAGCCCTATCCAAGGTTGAAGGGAGCACTACGCATAGGGATGGATCCCTCCGAAGTGCCTGGCCTGCCGATGCTGAGGTTCTGAGCCAGGCACAGTGTGCTGTAGCAGTGGCCTCTTCCCTTTCCCCTAAGCTGTGAAATTCAGATGTGGAGGGGAGTGATGTTGAGGACTTGTAGAAGAACATCCTAAAATTTGGCCTAATCATGAGGAAACTGTCTACATGCTTTTTTTCCCCATTATTCCCCCCATTTATCGTAAGTTTCAAATCGGGAATCTACTTGGTAGCTGGAGAATAAAGCAGGCCAGGGGGCACATATCATGGAATCTTAGAGAGGGGGAGTTAACCTTTTGGAGGGGGTTCAATATGCAGATGAATAAACTGAGGCCAAGAGAACTTTGCCCAAGGACATGCAACAAGTTTGTTAAAGCCAATGTCAGAAGCCAGGCTTCCAAATCTCAGGCCAGGATTAGGTGGCCCTGAACTACAAGGACTCCTAATCCAGACCAGCTTTTGCAGAGTATTGTTTGAGCTCTTCTGTGAGATAGGACCAAGGGTTGTTCAGGGAGACTCTCTCTGCTCAGTGATCCAGGGTAGAAGTGTCCTTTATTGTAACCCCTTGCTCGCCATATATGGCACACGCTCTTGGACTTCCTCTAACATTGTGTGTTGGATGAAATTGCATTTTAAATTTTTATTTAATTTTTAAGTTTTTTTTTTTTTTTTTAGAGACAAGGTCTCACTGTCACCCAGGCTGGAGTGCAGTGGTGCCATCATGGCTCACTGAAGCCTCAACCTCCTGGGCTCAAGCAATCCTACTGCCTCAGCCTCCCTAGTAGCTGGAACTGCAGGCATGGGCCACCATGCCCGGCTAATTTTTGTATTTTTTGTGAAGTCAGGGTCTCCCCAGGTTGCCCAAGCTGGTCCTGATCTCCTGGGCTCAAACCATCCTCCCATCTCGGTCTTCCCAAGTGCTGGGATTACAAGTCTGAGCCACCATACCTGGTAGAGAAAAAGCGCAGAAGCTTTATTTTTATTTATTATCATTGGAATTAATAAAAATTATTTCAAATAGTGCAGCAAAACTTCCCAAAGTGCTTTATCTAGAGTAAAATGTACTTTTCTGATAATGGATTACAAAAATCAATACCAGAGGTACAAGATTACTGATTTTTAGAAAGAGGAAACACATATGCTGTATAGCCCTTTGAGATGTTCTCCTTAATGGACTAGGATTCTGTTGGCAATGCCTTTAGGGACAGGGTCAGAGAGGACCCAAGGAGAAGGGAGCATTTTGTTTCTTGCCTCCTCCCCCGATCAAACCAGATTAGTTTGCTTTTGCCTCTTGTATATTGATATTTTATCAGGATTTCATTTGGAGGGGAAAAAGTATTGGAATCTTGAAAGTGATTGCTGCAGATATTAAGTGAGATGACTATAATATGGAAGGCTTAAGGATAAATTCCTTCTTAGGTTACGTTTCAAAAAAGAAGCTGTGCAGTGTTGTAGTTAAGCCCACCCGGTTAAAATTAGACCTCCTGAGTTCATATCCCAACTCCACCACTACCTGTTCCTTTACTTCTTTGTGCCTGTTTCCTCATCTGCAAAGTGAAGGGATCATAGAACCTACCTCATGGAGTTGTGTTACAAGATGCAATGAGTTAACAGGCAGAAAGCAGTCAGAACGTTGCCTGAGACATGAGTTCTTTGTAAGTGTTTGATATGATGGCTGCCTAGTTATCTCCCTGGTCATGAAATCATAGCTTTAGATTCTGGGTCTAGAATGGAAGGACCCACGGACACCGCTGGGTTCAAGTCTCTTGTTTTAGAAGTGAAGAAACAGGCCCATAGAGAAGTGCCTGGCTCAAGGGCACACAGTGAATTTTTGGCACTTAGTGACACCTCTTAACCCAGGGCTTGTAAAAAGGCACAAACGATCCCTTTGTTTTCTGAGTATCTCGCAAATGGCATGACTTGATGCACCTGCCTTGCTCTGTTTTACATGCTTGTTTTGGGGTCCTCTTAACAAACTCTACTTTCATTCCTCATGCCAGTTTCTTCCCTGACCATGGTCTTTCTTTAAACACTGACGTGGACAGAGGGATGTGAAGGCCACTCCAAGAGTGGCCTGCATCCTCAGCCTCTCCCCTGCTCCACACACTGCATCTCACCAAACGGATGTGTTTAAAATGAAGTGCACTTACGGAGAGAAAGTAACTCAGGGCCAAATGATCATGAAATTTGTTGTCAAATTATTTAAAAATTAAATGTGATCAATCTCCACAGTTGAACATGAATGTCAGTGTTAACAGACTAATGTGGCTTGCTGCTCCAGCCTTGGGCATGCTCAGTACTGGTCTTCCCTTCTGGCTCCACCAGCAGCAAGCAGGATGTCTCAGGGGTTGAGGATACTACAATCAGCAGGTCTTGGCTGAATACAGGCTAGCCTCCCTGAGATTTGACTTCCTTCACTGTGAAATGGAGATACAGAATAGTTTCTATTTCATAGAATCATTGGAAGGACTAATTAAGGTAATTTGTGAAAATGCTTAGCCTAGTGCATAGTAGGTGCCCAATAAATATTAGCTATGATCATCGCTGTTTTGTGCTCTTGCAGAAAGACATGGACAAAGACTCTCCTTTTGTCCTTCTGTCAGATGAAGTCTGTCACTCTGCTGGTAAAGGGGCTCTTGTCAGGCTGAATAACAATGCAGGCCTGAGTGTTTACATTAGAGTTTCTCAAAGTCAGGGTTCCTGTTCCATCTATATCTAAATAAACTACGGTGCTTGTTAAAAAGTGCACATTTCTGGACCCAAACCCAGAATTATTGAGTCAGACATTCTAAGGGCAGGGCCCTGGAGTCTGAATTTTAAGTATGCTCCTTGGGTATGCTGTTTCTGCACAACGAAGTTGGAGAACCACTGGTCTAGATAATTCAATCTGAAGAGTTATCTTGGCTTACTCAGGTATCAAGGCCTCAGACTCCACTCACTCTTCTGGGGCCTGTTGGGGTATTTTGACAATTCATCAGAAATAGCGTTCAATCTGTTACCTGGCTGGCTCAGCTAGACTGTTAGGCCTGAGAGCCACAGGGAGCTTCCCACCCAGTCTTGCTGCTTTAGATGATTGGAGCCTGCAGGTTTAGGGAGCTGAAAGGACACATGCCAGGCCCACAGCAGTGAGCAACAGAACAGACCAATGGAGCCAGGTTGCCTGAGACAGCACCCTCTACCAAGCATTTTCTTTGGTTTTGATTTTGGGACCGGCAGTCCAAACCTCTAAACCAGTCTGTGTAGGTACAGTGTAGACACAGCTGCAGCGTGACCCCGCTTCCTAGGATGCTAGAGGGAGGCAGGGGCTCCCAGCCACACAGCCACTGCTGTCTGTCCCTAGCTCCACTGCATGTGGTCAACTGCAGTCTGGAAATGGCTCAGGGTGTCTGGTTCTCCAGAGGAGCCCTGCCCAGCCGCTGGGTGTGAGGAGGTTGGAGAACCAACCTCATTTTTGCAGTGCTCTGGCAGTGCATCTCTTGCAAATACTCTTAAAAGGGAGAGCCTGGTCAAGGTCGCTATGATTTAAATTCTTCGTCTTTGAATTATTCAGCCAAAAGAGCCTGGAGATTAACCAAACCAACTTAGGCCTTCTTTTAAAGTCAAGAACAGTAGCCAATTTTGCTCAATCCAAGTATTGAAAGTTATTTAATTCCTCTGTCAAAATTTACATGCTGGCGACCATTTTGGGAAAAAAGAAAAAAAGTTAAGCTGCCGATCCGCCAAGCTAATAGCTGCCTGGATCATGAGTCGAGGCAACATTTCAAAGGCAAGTGTTTTTGTGTCTGAGGGTGCCTGTGACAGACACTGTGATCCTCGTAACCAGGGAAGGAATGACTTCATCCAAGGATGAGGAAGACCACCCAGATACTCTGGAGCCCGTGAGGGGAGTCAGCGGTTAGGGTGAGGCCCAGCAGGCAGCCCTGTGGCTTCTGTTCCCGGCCTTTCTGCTGAATAACTTTATGGTCCCTGCGGAGCAGTCATGGTTCTGGAACATCTCCTCAACCCCACCTCTGACACTGTCACCCTGGAACAGCCTCAAGGCACAGGAGTGGCTCATTCTTCTGGCAGGCCTAGGGTGAGTTGAAGAGAGGGGCTCCACACCCACTCCTGGGACAGTCCCCCTGCAGAGCCTGGGTTTGGGCTGAGCCCCATCCTAGGCTGGCACTCCGGGGGTTCTCAGAGAGGCACACCCGGAAGCGACTTAGGGCCAGCATTCCAGAAGACCTTACACTCTCTAACGCTGGGGGATCCAGTTCCCTCTGCGCTTCTCCATCTAGAACACTGCAGAGGGAGCATCACCCCTTGCTCCAACACCTGAGCCTGAGATGGAGACACAAAACCTTTTTCTTTCTTGCCCCTCTCCCGCCAGCGTGCTGATTGTCTGGACACAGCGAGGTGAAGCATGCGGGCTCTGGGATCAGAGCCTTCCTTGAATCCCAGTTCTGCCCTGCTCTTTGTAACCCTAGGTAAATTATTAAGTATCTCTGTGTCTCAGATATTAAGTACCTCTGTTTCCTCACCTGTAAAGAAGGGGATGATAGTGTGCACTTTTGGATCAATGTGAGAGGTAACCGAGAAAACAAATGGGAAGTGTCCATACAGTGACTGGCACATAATTAAGTGCTCAGAAAGTCCCAATCATGGTATTATGTCAACAAGAAGGTTAAATTAAGTAGAGATGTGGCACTTTTATCTGAATATAGTGTAACACTGTTCTTTCTCTGTGGCAAATCACTCACATACATTCTTTTTTTTTTTTTTTTTTTTTTTGAGACGGAGTCTGGCTCTGTCACCCAGGCTGGAGTGCAGTGGCCGGATCTCAGCTCACTGCAAGCTCTGCCTCCCGGGTTTACGTCATTCTCTTGCCTCAGCCTCCCTAGTAACTGGGACTACAGGCGCCCGCCACCTCGCCCGGCTAGTTTTTTTGGTGTGTTTTTTAAGTAGAGACGGGGTTTCACCGTGTTAGCCAGGATGGTCTCGATCTCCTGACCTCGTGATCCGCGCGTCTCGGCCTCCCAAAGTGCTGGGATTACAGGCTCACATACATTCTTTTTTTCTTTTTCCTTTTTATTTTTTTTAAAGACACGTCTCACTCTCACTCAGGCTGGAGTGCAGTGGTGCAAACCTAGCTCACTGTAGCCTTGACCTCCTGGGCTCAAATCAATCCTCCCGCCTCAGCCCCCAAGTAGCGGGGACCACAGACACATGCCACCCTACCCAGCTAATTATTTTCATTTTTCATAGAGACCGGGTATCACTATGTTGCCCAGGTTGGTCTCAAACTCCTGGCCTCAAGTTACCCTCCTGCCTCAGCCTCCCAAAGTGCTGGGATTACAAGCACGAGCCACGGCGCCCTGCCACGCATACATTCTAATTAACGTTCTTTCCTCTCCTGCCTTCGCTGATATTTTTACCACTTTCATTTACTCTTACTCTTCATGGCTTACATTTCAGCCTTGAGGAATACATATAAACTCAGTGGCTCAGCTCTGCCTCTGTGAGTTGTGAAGAGGACAAGGTCTGAGAAAGAATATCTGATGCCAGATGGTGGGCCTCTTGTGTCCTCAAGGCAAACCTACTCTTTGCCAGCACAAAGAAGTGAGGAGCGTTAATAAGCAGAATTAGGATGGAGCCAGAGAAGCCATGATCATGGGCGTGGCATCCTCCAGAGGACTGAGAGAGCAGGGGGCAGCGCTGTTAGTGAGTTGATTAGGAACCAGCTGATAGAGACTGAGAAAGACATAAGCCAATATTGGGGGTAACATAAGTTGGTGGCCATCAGATATTAGGCACAAAAGACACAGAGATATTATTGGAGAGTAGATGGTGAAGCGACAGTAGGACGATTTATTCTGTGGTTTTGATGAGCCCACATTCTTGGTGGTTCTTGGGAAAGATGCTGTCACATTTACAGTGACATAGTCACAGGGAGAGATGATTATTGAAGTGAATGAGGTTTCCCTGACTGCAAGATTTTTTTCGATAAAGGAGAACAAGGCCCTTTCTGATTTGCCAAATTTTGTAAAAGCTGTCAGAATTCTCTGAAGTGTCCTGCTTCCTAAGGAAATAAAACCAGCTTCTGGAAGTCACTGTGTTCTCAGGCCTGGTTGTGGGTTTCTCTGACATCTGAGCCCATGAGGGAGAGTCTTTGATTGGCACAATGGCTTTCTGGCTTGCAGATGATGACCACTGGATCATCGACACGGACTATGACACGTATGCCGTGCAGTACTCCTGCCGCCTCCTGAACCTTGACGGCACCTGTGCTGACAGCTACTCCTTCGTGTTTTCCCGGGACCCCAACGGCCTGCCCCCAGAAGCGCAAAAGATTGTAAGGCAGCGGCAGGAGGAGCTGTGCCTGGCCAGGCAGTACAGGCTGATCGTCCACAATGGTGAGCGGGGAGCAGGGAGCAGGGAGCCTCCTGGCTCTTCCTGCAGGGCAGTGGGTTTGGACTTTGGGCCCATGTGCTAGTGAAATTCATTTCATCTGTACCCCAGAGAAAACAGGGGGTCTTGGGGCCAAATCCTGATCCTGCTTGCCCAGATTTTTCACTGACCTTCTCACAGGGCTCATGCGGGTGTGGGTAAAGGCCTTTGTCCAGTTCACTGGCACTAACACTGCAGTGGGCTCTCTTTTCCTTTTACTCTGCTTCCTCAGGCCATTTCTGTGGTCACCCCTGGCTAAACTGCCCCAAACAACCATTTTGACTGAATTCAGATTGTTTGGGATTGAGCAGCCCAGTAAAGAGGTGGGCAGCTCATGTGGTCATTGGTGTAAAAACTCCACAGGGACGTCAAGGTAGTAAGCGCCAAAGAGAATGATTTCAATGCACCTTCTTTTTTCTGGATGAAACCAAATAGCCACGACATTGACTAGCTGGGTTTCCTCAGCTGGGTGTTTTGAGATTCCCTGGAACAACCATAAGATCTTTTAGGAGATATTACCCTTGTCTGATCTTGATTTTAAAACCAGAAACATTGTGGAGGAAAGAGCTCCATTTAGTTTGAATGGACACCCACTCATTGCTATGGGATACTGGGTTTCAAAATCCAAACAGAGTAATGCTAAAATGTATTAAAAAATTAAACAAAATGGGCCAGGCGCGGTGGCTTATGCCTGAAATCCCAGCACTTTGGGAGGCCGAGGCGGGCAGATCACATGAGGTCAGGAGTTCAAAACCAGCCTGGCAAAACCCAACATGGCAAAACCCCATTTCTACTAAAAATACAAAAATTAGCCAGGCGCGGTGGCATGCACCTGTAATCCCAGCTACTCGGGAAGCTGAGGCAGGAGAATTACTTGAACCCGGGAGGCAGAGGCTGCAGTGAGTTGAGCTCCTGCCACTGCACTCCAGCCTGGACAACAGAGCAAGATTCTGCCTCAAAATAATAATAATAATAATAATAATAAATGTAACAAAATGGAGCATTTCTGTTGGTCACGAACTGACCCACTACACCAAACAGATGGGAACTCAGACCAAAATCAAACTGATTTTGAAGCTTCACCCTTGAAAATGAAATGTAGGGCCGGCGAGGATTCCACCACGGCAGGGCACCTTAGGAAGCAGATTATGCTCACTGTACAGATGAGAAAACAGAGGCTGACAATGATGAAGAAAGTTGCCCTAAATCTTTAATAGGTAGCTGAGTTGGATGCATACCTAGAGTTTTGTGACTCTGAAGTCTCTTGTGCCACACCATCTGGTGACACATGACATGAGACATGGAAATACTTTATAAAACCATCACCAGTGTGTCCCAGGTCAGGCTGCCTTGGCCCCCACTTCCTGAAAGCTAAGGATGGCCCCCGACACTTTGAAATGCAATAAGGCAGACTTAAAAGAGAAATCAAAGGAAGCCCTGTTCATCAGCAGGTCTTATTCTCCCCACCCCCATTATGTCCAGAGAAATTCAGTGGGTTTCAGAAACAGCCTTGAAGGTGTTGATGAATTACAGCCAACTATAACCTTAAGGGTTGCGATCTGCTGTGATGCATTTGAATTAAGAGACATTTGAATGAAGCCAGCTCCAAGGCCATCATGATGTTCATTATCTACATAAAAACTGGGTCCACTTTCTGTCGTTAATGGCTTTGTTTTGTATTTTCCAGGTTACTGTGATGGCAGATCAGAAAGAAACCTTTTGTAGCAACATCAATAATCTAGTTTCATCTGAGAACTTCTGATTATTTCTCAGTCTTCAACTCTATTTATCTTAGGAGTTTAATTTGCCCTTCTCTTCCCATCTTCCCTCGTTTCCCATAAAACCTTCATTACACATAAGGATACACGTAGGGGTCAGTGAATCTGCTTGCAGGTAAATATCTTTCCTGAAAGTTTCTGAGGCTTAAGATTCCAGACTCTGATTCATTAAAATATAGTCACCCATGTCGTGTGATTTGAGTTTTCATTTGTGTTTGTGTCTGTGCTGCAGATGGACGGGTGGGGTGCGCTTCTTTATACCAGGAGCACGCGGCTCTTTCTGACCTTTGGCCTGTTCTAGCGCCTAATCTCCATTATTAAATACTGGCTTCTCCCAACTTCCTGAAAAAGAGGTTTCCTCTGTCACTTAGGAAAGTCTTACCTACCAGCCTGGCTAAAGCACTGGTGCCAAAAGAGGAAGTGAGTAGATAGGTCAGGCCAGTGAGCCCAAGGCCTCAGTCAGCCCTAGGCCTATGAGGTGGGCGGGCTGGCAGCTCACCAACGCTGGATTTGAGAGGCTGAGCCACAGGGAGCAAAGTGAGCTCTAGGAAACACTCCTTAGCCCTTTATTGTCTCTAGCATGCAACTCACCTCTTTCAGTTGTAGGCAAAATGTTGAGGGGGAGGACAGAGGCCTCTGGGGAAATTGGAAGATGGGGCTCTGGAATCTCATTCTATAGGAAAGATCAGAGCACCTGGAGTGCAGGGAGGGGCTGGGTGGGGGGTAAGTAGCAGGGGCTGGGACAGAACACCAACATCCTGCATCATTAGCAGCACGTGGGAACCCTAGTGTATGGGTGCAAGGCCACTTGCCTCAGTTTTTCAGGTGTTCCCAGCGCCTCCATTTCTCATGTTGAAAACAGCAGCAAGGCTTTGATACCAGAGGGTCTTGGTTTAAGTGCACATCTGGTTCAGATACATATTAGCTGTGGATTTGGGGCTGGTTATAAGGCTTCTCTGAGCCTCACTCTTTTCTTGGGAGATAAGGGAAAATAGTCCTTGCCTGATGGGCTGCAGTGAGGATTCAATTAGGCAATGTCTGTTAGAGCTCTGGGGAGCTGTAAAACTGGTGATGCCAGGCTGACGTCTATGAAATGCACTGGGAGTGAGGAAAGGGTCACAGATCTCCACCAGGGTGTTGGGATATCCAGGGACCGTGAGAGGCTCCTGGGTGCCCCATGCTAGCGTTCTCCACCAAAGACAGAGGAGACAGGTGATGTGCATGGGAGAGCTTTGCCTTCCTCTCTCACGGAACCACAGGCTGTCAAGGCTGTCAGAGCCTTGCTCCGCAGCTTCAGTTTGACAACCTCAGGGAACCATAATGATATAGGAGTTAAAAAGAAATTACTTAGGCAGATAGCGAGGGTACGGAAGTCTTTGATAAGATTTTCCTTTTATTGAAAAGCAGCCCCTAAATCCTTTTCTAACAAAGAGCGGCCTGTAAAATCGTGCTGCACACATAGACAAGCAAGTTGGAAGCTTGCATGGGTGAATGCCAGCAGATGTGTCCTTTGGAATGTACTACCTAAGACTAAGCATGTTCAAAATGGCGGTTCCATCTTCCCTTTTTGCCAGCCATGAGTGCAGTAAGGAGCAGACAAGATGGCCAAGTGGAAAGTCCATTTGCATAATCAGATTTGGGTGGGGCGGCCAGCCTTTCTCCCACACTATGTAAACGTCACACCTGGTCAAACCAATCTGTGAGCCCTATGTAAATCAGACACCACCTCCTCAAGCCTGCCTATAAAATATGCTGTGGTCCACCACTTTTCCTTTTTCAGATGCTTCTGTCTCATGAGAGAGACAGCTGCTCTCCTCTCTCCTTTCTTCTGCCTATTAAACATTCTGCTCCTTAACCCACCCGCCTATGTCCATGTCCTTAATCCTCTTGGCACAAGATGACAAATTCCTGTTATTTACCCCAGACAGCGATGCCGCTTCAATAAGATTACCACACATCACTTCCAAAAACAGGTTTAATTGATCAAATCTATTAACTAAAGTGAGCAGAACATCTCTGTTCATTTGTCCTCGAGCTTGTGATTTCCATGAATCTGACTTCAGAAGCAAGTTGCTCCAGAGACTGCATAAGCAGTCACTACTGCTGGTGCTGATTTCCTCACCAGCAACAAAGATTGGTTGAACACCTACTATACGCCAGGCCCTGTGCTGCTGTGCATTCCAGCCACTGGCCCAACCTCCAAGTGGTGGAGTGTCCCTGGGTTCAATCTTTGACTCTGGTTTTCTTTCTCTCTCCAAGGGAGGTTTTGTAAAACCATAGGCCTATAAACACCGTTTATAACTCCAAACAATGTGCATCTCCAGGCCCAAGCTCCACATTTCTGCATCCAACTGCCTATTCAATTTGGAAGTCTCACTGGGATTTCAAACTTATGAGCTCCAAATGAAACTCTTGGCTCCCCCACCCCTAATCTTTGCCCAGGCTCCCCCATTTTTGTTGCCTGCTTCACCATCCAACTCACGACAGGCTAAAAAATCAGGGTATTCCCCTTGAACCCTCTCTTTCCCTCGCATTCTATCAATTCCATCCTTTCCATCAATAAATCATCTTTGTTTTACCTTCCCAAAGTATATTTACAAGTCATTTCTCACGATCCCTCCCTAATGCCACTCACCTCCAAGGTCCCATCCCCTTGTTCCACTTCAGCAGCTGCCCAACTGGTCTCCATTTTCACTCATGCTCCTCAGAGTCTATTCCCTGCACGGCAGCCAGGGTAATCTTTGCACACATTCATCAGGTCACGTCAGTCTCCAGTTGCAAACCTCCAGGGGCTTGGAGCACAGAATAAACTCCTAGGCCGTATGTGATCTAGCTCTGCAATTTCTCTGGCCTCATCTGACAGGCCCCAGCTGGGTACCCCTCGTCTCAGCATTAAAGGCAGTGCCTAGTGCAGAGGAGGCTCCATCAATAGTCGGCTTACACCACTCTCCCTACAAGCATGTCAGCCTCCTTGCACTAACATCTCTTCTGTGTCCCTGCCCCCTATTCACACAGGTGGCCCTTTCTTGTCGCTTGCCTTTTGATCCAAATGTCACTCCTCAGAAAGGTCTTCTTAGGCTCCCCCCACCTGATCTAAGTTCCTATCACTGCCATAGCCCCCGCCCCATTTTCTTCACAGTGCTTATTCACTCTGTGATGCTATGCTATTTATTGATTTGTAGCCAGGCATGGCGGCTCATACCTGTAATCCCAGCTACTTGGGAGGCTGAGGCGGGAGGACTGCTTGAGCCAAGGCATTTGAGGTTTCAGAGAGCCATGATTGTGCCATTGCACTCCAGCCTGGGCCTTGGAGCAAGACCCTCATCTCAAATATATCTATATATCTGTATATAGATATAATTTACTGACTTTTATTTAGTTTTTCTATCCCTGACTTGAAGGTAAGCTCCCTGAGAGAGGGCCATGGCTGTCTGGTTCACCACTGAATTCCCAGCACAGAGAACACTGTCTGCCATGGCTGGTGCTTAAGCAGCATCTCTGCTGGATGGATCAGGAGTAAACCACTCCGTGAACTCACTCGCAAACATTTCAGAGTCATCCTACTTTCTCTCTGATTTTGTGACACTGATTCTCTTAAAAGGGCCCATGGCATTTTTTATAAACGAAAAAAAAAAAAAAATAATAAGTCACCCTTAACTGTTTCTTGGAAATTCTTCAATTGCTCTTGACATCAGTGAATGATCCTAAAGTCTTGTGAGTCCAAGGTAGGGCACAGGGTGGCTGCGACCCTTCAGAGGAGAAATCTGTGTCCTGAATCGGTTCTAAGACTCACTTCAGAAACCACTATGGTGTGGCTTTATATGTAGGAGATGTGATTGCTGAACAGTCATAAATAAATATTTATTAAATTCGATCATATTACAAACACACTAAAAAAGTTCACATTTAAAAGGAACCCATAACAAATCCTTTTTTTTTTTTTTTTTTTAAACGATGGAGTTTCGCTCTTGTTGCCCTGGTTGGAATGCAATGGCACGATCTCGGCTCACTGCAACCTCTGCCTGCCAGGTTCAAGCGATTCTCCTGGTTCAGCCTCCCAAGTAGCTGGGATTACAGGTGCCCACCACCACTCCCAGCTAATTTTTTTTTTTTATTTTTAGTAGAGATAGGGGTCTCAACATGTTGGTCAGGTTGGTCTCGAACTCCTGACCTCATGTGATCCACCCATCTCAGCCTCCCAAAGTGCTGGGATTACAGGCATGAACCATCACACCTGGCCAACAGATCCTTTTATAAAGGGAAAATATTGCGAAACTGGATGATCACCCCTTGATTTGCCCATGCTGTGGATGTGTATTTGCATAGGTTCATTTTCTTAAAGCAGGGTATGCTGATGGAGGGCACTGGAAACGAACTCTGTTTAAAAGCATGCCACAGCTCACCAGGTGTGAGAAACTCTGCCTATAAAGAAAAACTAATTAGCCAGAAATAACTGACAAGTCATTTCTTTTGACAGAGGTGTCTGTTAAAATGGCTCCCTTTTCTGGGAACCAGAAGCAGCAAAAAATTTTCTTCCACTCATTCCTGCACAGTGTCATGTTGTAGAGGATGGGGTTTAGGGCTGAATTAGCAAATGTGAAGGCCACCACCCAGAAGAAGAGGGACGGCCAGATGACCAGGTCTTGCTTGAAGTTCTGGATCAGGATGAGGAGGATGGTGATGATGATGGGGCTCCACATGATGAAGAAGGAGACCATGAGCAGGAAGAGGGTTCGGAACAGCCGGAAGTCCTGCTGGGACACGCGGATCTGGTGGCTCTCCGAGTAGGCCAGGCTTACTGTGAGCCTCTTCCTTGATGCCTTTGTGATCTGTGGAAAACCAAAACAGGACTGGAGCCACAGGTGACTGAGGGTTGTTGGGGGTTTTGAGTTAGGGGCCCAGGGGGTGGAATCTGCTATCCCCAAGGCACTGAGGCTGTGTGCCTCTGGGACTTTGCCTGCCCAAGCTTAGAATGTGCTGGAGAAACAGGACCCCTGGCTGGACTCCTGAGAAATAAAGCAGAAAATCACCTACCTCGTAAACAGAGTTATGAGGGGAAGTGAAAAGCCTGAATTGGGTGGTCTAGAAGAGGGACATCTTCCCCGTTATTTTTTTAAAAGGGGTGACTCTTTAATTGTTTGCAAGCACAATGTGCTCAGGGTACAAACTCAATGCTCTTCTGATGGGGAGCAAACGAAGAACATCAGGTCTCCAGCCTTCTGTGCCCTCCATTTCCACCCTGAGAGGTGACCAGCGTAAGTATTTTTCCATATGGCCTTCTGGAAATGCACCACCACCACACACAATATTCCTGGCTGTGGGATTGCAGGCATCTGCTCTTCTGCTGGTACACAGATGGGCCCACACCACGCACCACACTCCGGGCCTCGCTCCTTTTTCACCTAGCAATATATCATGGTGCTCGGGCCACCTCTGCACAGAGAAGGCACCTTATTCTTGTTATCTTCTATAAATGGTGGTTGCAATTTATTCAGCCCCTATTGAGGAGTATTTTATTTCTTTGGCCTTGTTTGGGGAGGTAGCAACTGAAGTAGCAGTATGCATACTCTTCCCCTCTCTCCCTATATTAGTCCGTTCTCATGCTGCTATAAGGACATACCCAAGACTGGATAATTTATAAAGGAAAGAGGTTTAATTGACTCACAGTTCTGCGGGGCTGGGGAGGCCTCAGGAAACTTACAATCACGGCAGAAGGGGAAGCAAATGTGTCCTTTTCCACATGGCGGCAGGAAGGAGAAGAATGAGAACCAAGCGAAGAGGGAAGACCCTTATAAAACCATCAGATTTTGTGCGAACTTACTATCACGAGAGCAGCTTGGGGGAAACCATCCCCATGATTCAATTATCTCCCACCGGGTTCCTCCCATGACATATGGGGATTATGGGAACTACAATTCAAGATGAGATTTGGGTGGGGACACAGTCAAACCATGTCACTCCCCTACAGGTTGTTGAGTGGGAGATGGCATACCAGTGTGGCAGGCCAGGCAGAAGGGAGCACTGGACCCCACCCTAGGTTCCTTTCCTTTAGCAGGAGCAGGAGAAAATGGATCCTAGTCTTGCCTACAGGCCCCGGAGTCAGGGGGTAAGGAAGGATGAAGTGATCAGAGGCTGCTCATTTGCTGGAGCAGCTGCTGTCAGGAGCCAACCTGAAAATGAAGCTGAGTGTGTGGGAAGGGTCTTCCCACACCTCGTGGGAGTGGGTGTGGGAAGGGCCCACCCATGGGTTGGAGTGGGTGCTGCTTGGGAATGATCCCCTCAACAGCAGGGCCTGTTGGCACCACCACCAGACACAGGGAAATCAGAGGCAATGACCAACAGACGGGGCAACCACCTCATATGGGCAATCATGCAAGTTCCTTGTCCTTGTGGGAGACGAGACCACTGGCAGGGCAGCCCATCCTCCTTCTCTGTCCTCCTCCCAGCTCCAGCACCACACACCCACATCCTATGCCTCGGGCAGGGGAAGCTTTGAACTGACTGTGAGACTGACATTGTAAATAACCAAAAAGTGACTGGAAAGCGCTGTAAATCAGACACAGGTGTCATTAAAGGTGCCCCTGCCCCAGCAAGACAGAGGAGCTGGTCAGAGCACTGCTGGTGATGTTTATGGAAAATGACCATTTTATATTTATGTCCGCTGTTGAGAGGTGGCAACTGGGGGAATGAGCCTCCTCATGCATATCCTTGCACACCTAGGTGAGCATATCGGCAGAATAAATTCCTACCAAGTGGAGCTGCTGGGACCTCTAATATTTTGTATTAATGAGCAGGGCTGGCAGTGAAGCAGAGGCATGGCAGGCAATGAAGGCAGCCCTGGTTATGTGGGCTTAGAAGGGGATTCTGGACTCTTCTTTCAGGAGATCCTACAGGTGTCCCCCAAGACTCCTGAATCTCAAGACGGGGAGTAATTAGAAGGTAATTAACATCATTCACAGTTCAGGCCAGTTTAACTGCAAGATCAGAATGGCTGAAAATATTCCCGTTAGAATACTTGTAACTAGGCCGGGCACGGTGGCTCATGCCTCAAATCCCAGCACTTTGGAAGGCCGAGGCAGGCAGATCACATGAGGTCAGGGGTTCGAGACAACCCTGGCAACATGGTGAAACCCTGTCTCTACTACAAATACCAAAAAAATGAGCTGGGCGTGGTGGTGGGCGCCTGTAATCCCAACTACTCAGGAGGCTGAAGCATGAGAATCGCTTGAACCCAGGAGGTGGAGGTTGCAGTGAGTTGAGATTGCGCTACTGCACTCCAGCATGGGTGACAGAGTGAGGCCCTGTCTCAAAAAAAAAAAAACAAAAAACAAAAAAAACTTGTAACTAGCTAATTAAAGGATAGTTGTTTGTTTTATGATTCAATGTGGCTGCTTGCTCTGTGCAGGAGTTTAGGTCCACTTGTTGATAGTGGAGACCAGGGCAACAGATGCTGAGTGAACAGCCTCACAGTCATACGGACCTCTAGCCTTACTGAGGGCTTCCATGTGACCGGCACTGTGCCGCACATTTGATTCTCAATCGTCACATTTAATCTTCACACCTACTCTTTAGATTTGCACTATCATTGTTCCCACTTCCCAGATGAGGAAATTGAATTTCAAGAAATTTAAGAAGCGTGTGGAAGGTCACTCCACTGATAATACAGGGTCAGAGCCCCCATCTCTGAAAATCTAGCTCAGTGGGATTAAATATGAGACAAATCACAAAAGGCTCAAAAGGGATGGCCACACTATTCAGCCCTCCCCTCCCTTCGATGGCTTTGCAGGGTGAAGGTTGCTCAGGAGACACAGGGCACCACCTCGGGCTCAAATGCTGGAGGCTGTATTGGCACATCCAAGTCTGGAAATCACTATGTAGAATCAAAGGTAGAACTTGTGTTCAGGTGAAACCTGGTTAATCTCAGGAACCTGCCTTGGCTGTCAGATCTAGGAGAATCTCAGCTGGGCAGGGTGTCAGGTGGGCGGACTGTGGAGGAACTGGCACCACCTCTGAGTAGGGGTGTTGCTTGAGGCCTAAGCACAGGCTGGGGGCCCACAAGGGCTGATTCTGACGGCAACTTCGTCCCTCTTGCTACCCACACCATCCTAAGAAGGGCAACAATGTACCCAGGGTCCCTGGTGTAGTGTCACAAAAATGCTTTTTGATGAGTGATGTTGATGAAGGCTCACATTTATGAAGCACCTACTATGTGCCAGGCCCTTACCTATCACTTAGTTTACCTTTTTAAATTCTCCCAACAATTCTGTGACATATGTGCTGTGACATATGTGCCATTTTACAAATGAGGAAGCTGAGGCTCAAAGAGCTTACCAAACTTGCCCAGCAGTACTCAGCTAAGAAGTTGCAGAGGTGGACTGCCAACTTGGCAGCCTGACGCCAGCCCATTCTCTTTATCATAAACTAGTTCTTTCCCACTCTCTACTATCTCCGCCTGTGGGAATCCTTCTGCCCAGCCTTCAACTCCAAACGCTAATGCCAGGAACTCTGAGAAGGATTCGTGTTTCATCTCCCGCCTGGCATCCTGCAGCATTTTGTTTCAGACACTCATGCGACACTTGCCACATACACTATGTGGTAGATGTCCAGGCGTCCTTCTTACCTCTGACCCGAATACGGTTTGGATCTGTGTCCCTACCCAAATCTTATCTTGAATTGTAATTCCCGTAATCCCCACGTGTGGAGGGAGGGACCAGGTGAGAGATGTTAGGATCATGGGGGCAGTTTCCCCCACGCTGTTCTTGTGATAGTGAATGAGTTCTCATGAGATCTGATGGTTTTATAAGAGTTTTCCCTGCTCCTGCTCACTCTCTTCTCTCTCCTGCCATCATGCAAAGAAGGTCCTTGCTTCCCCTTCTGCCATGATTGCAAGTTTCCTGAGGCCTCCCCAGCCATGTGGAACTGAGTCAACGAAAGCTGTAAATTTTCTGTATGAATTACCCAGTCTCAGGCAGTTCTTTAAAGCAGTGTGAGAACAGACTAACACAGACCCCCAGCAGACTGCCGGTTCCTTGGGGGATGGGAGCTGAAGCAAGGCATGCCTGTGTCTTCTGCGGCCCAGAGCCCTAGCAGGGGCCTGACAATGGCTGTGGGTGACAGACAAACAAAGTGGGCTGACTCATGGGCCAAGTGCAAAAGTGGATGGGGTTTTTAAAATTTATTTATTTATTTATTTATTTATTTATTTATTTTTGAGACGGAGTTTCATTCTTGTTGCCCAGGCTGGAGAGCAATGGTGGGATCTCGGTTCACTGCAACCTCCGCCTCCCAGTTCAAGCGATTCTCCTGCCTCAGCCTCCCGAGTAGCTGGGATTACAGGCATGCACCACCACACCCAGCTAATTTTGTATTTTTAGTAGAGATGGAGTTTCTCCATGTTGGTCAGGCTGGTCTTGACCTCCCGACCTCAGGTGATTCGCCTGCCTCGGCCACCCAAAGTGCTGGAGTTACAGGTGTGAGTCACCGCGCCCGGCCTGGATCTTTTTTAGCACTGACAGATGCTACTGTCTCCTTCTCTCCACAGTTACCACTGCTGGTAGGGGGTGAGGAAGAAAATGGGGCTCTATAACCAGATGTGGCTCCTCTCCTCCTCCTCTCCCCATGCTAGTTGTCAAGGATAGTTAACATTGATCCAGGATTGCAAATGTCTCCTGCATTGCGCAGAAAGCTTGATGTGCTTTTGGATTAAACTAAATGCTCAATTAACTTTCAAGGATTAATCCTAATCCTCAGAACAAGCCTCTGGGATAGGTTCTGTGGTTGCCGCCGTTTTGGAACTCAGAGGCCCTGAGAAGGGAATTGACTTGCTCGCGGCCTCACGGTGAAGTAGGGGAGTGTACCCCATGCCAGGTGCCAGTGCTCTTCTCCGTTGAGGCACAGTGCCTCAGCAGAGGCGGATAGCTTCTAGGGAATGTGATCCACGGCCACTGGGTACATGATGAAATGCAAATGCTGGGGGCCACTTCAGACATTCGGATTGTGTGGGGCTGGGTGGGGCCCAGAAATCTGCAAGTTTCCTAAACTCCCCAGGTGATTCTTGCCCACGAAAGTGTTGCAGCTGCTCATCTAGGACAACAGGCTCCGTCTCAAGTTCCCCCCAGTCCTTTGAAGAGAGACCTTTTTGAGACTCACTGCCTCCACACTCACATGAGCTTCTGAAGACGGTGGGGGATCCTCCACCCCACCTCACACCCTTCTGCCACCCCATGCCAGCAGACCACTGCTGCCAACATGTGGGGATGGGTAGAGGGTGTTCCTACTGACAACGTTGGGCCCCTGAAGGTTGAGTCTTCTCTGGGGGCTGCTTGGTCAATCAACAGCCTCCCATTTAGAATCACTGGACGGAAGATTCCATCTTCCCAGAGACTCCACCTCCCTTTTCGTGACCAGCATGCAGGCCCCCAAAGCTGGGGAATGCAGGCCAGGCGTGGAGAAAGGGCTTTGTGTTCACTGTCTAACGTCTCGTGTTCTGCAGAAACAGATTTTGTTTCTCAGTTAAGCCCTGAGACAGGCTGAGGGTTTTCCATCTGCAAGCCACAGACTCACTTATTCAACAAATATTTATAAGCTCCTGCTATGTGCTAAGCACTCATAGGTGCTGGACACACAGCAATAAGCAAGGCAGCTCCGCCCACGCTGCTCTTCCATTCTGGTGCCTATGTGGGCAATGAGAGGGGGATCAATAAACATCTACTGTTACAAAAGGGTAGAGGCATCTCAGTTGCCATGGCAACAGTTGCTGGGCGATGACGTCAAGCAAGCCCCAAACAGTGGTTACAACCTGATCTGAAGGCACTTAGGAGTTGCTGGGAGGTTATTCCCTTGGGAAAACTGTTGATTGGAAAAAATCACTGAAGATGTATGGTGTGTCTGAGTAACAAGGAAAGAGGAAGCAGGGAGGGCAGAAGGGTGAATAAGGCCACTGCCTCAAGCACATGAAGCTGCCCCTGAAGGGTGGGCAGTAGGGAAAGAGCCAGGGCGAAGCCTGCTTTGAATTCTTGCCCAGGTCAGAACCAGGAAGGAGGGTGGAGACTTTAGAGCAGGGTTTCCAAAAAGGCATTCCATAGAGCACCAGCGCAGACAGATGCTCTGTGGAGAAAAGGGGGTTCTGTAGTCACGTTTAGCAATGATACCTGTTCTATTACTGTGTGAGAGATCCTCAAAGTATATTGGCATAATAAACATTCTGGGAAGTCCTGCAGCAAAGAATCCCATCTAGCCTATCCCAGCATTTCCCAAACCCTTTCTAACACCTAACATTCCCATGGCACTCTACAGAACATTCTAGAAGACATACTGCTTTAGAGCAATAGAAGACCAGGGTGATGTGAAAAAGAGACACTTCTCAAGCCTGGAGATGAGACCTGGGTTACAGGAGCTAGTGACAGGTGAGAAGTGGGACTGGAAGGGCTATAGTTATGTATCCCAGGGCTTCAAACAATTTGTGAATTGTCTGTTATTATGCCTAATTAACATTGATGTTCAATTTATTTTACAGAGTTATGTAAAACCAAGCTTCACAGAAAAAGCTTGTACAGAAAAGCTGACTCAGTATCTCTGAGTTAAGTATATCTTCACAGAGGAGGAGCTGCAAACTGAGGCCCTGCCCAGACACTCCATCCACCTGGTATAGATTGCCTGCTTCCAAGTTATCAGCCTGGCAAACTCATGGTACCAAGCGAGGACAAATGTCATAGTCCTCCTGGGAAATGGGCAACAGTGAATTTTGCTAATAAGGTGGAAAGTAATTTTTAAGTGATATTTGGATTAAAATTGTGATTTTTAAAACATTATTATATCTGCTCTTTCATTTTATTGTGTTAATCCAGAGGCATATTTGGCTCCTGCAGAAACTGAGGATCACATTACTTAAGTGACTTGCCCAAGGTCACACAGTGATACAGCCTAGATTAGAACTACTGTCTTAGGACTCTCTGTTCAGTGATTGTCCCACTGTCCAAGAAGAGACTACCCTATAGACCCTTTCAATGTGATCCAAGGCTTATGCCTCATTCATTCAACAAATATTTATTGAGCACCTACAATGAATGAGTCAGGCTCTGACCTAGGCATAGGAATATAGCAGTGAACAAACCAAAACCTCTGCTCTCATGGAGCTTGCATTGTAGTGGGCAAGACAGATGACTGTCATAAATTGAATATGACAGGTGTAGTAAGTGTTTGAAGAGAAATAAATCAGGATAAGGAATTGGAGATTGATGGGAAGACTTTTTGGTGAAGAACTTTTTGAGTAAAGACTAAATGAAGTGGGGAAGTGGCCCATGCAGAAATCTGGAGAAGAGAGATCCAGGAGAACAAGTGGCAGGTGCAAAGGCCCTGGGACAGAAGTGCACAGTACAGCCTCAAGGCCAATGTGGACACAAGGGAGGGTGAAATATGAAGGTGAGAAAGGCAGCAGGGCCAGACCACACAGGGCATTAAGGTGAGGATGGTGATAGAATGTAAATTATATATTTGACCTGTTACTCTGTTACTCAGAGTGCCCTTTCACCGCACTGTGAGTCATGACAGCTCTTGCATCCAGGAGCTGTTCTGAGGTCTGTGATGGGGAGAAGTGAAGGTTGGCTGTGGGTTTAGACATAAGGTGCTTCAAGAGTAAACTGCTGTTTAGAGGTGGGTTGCTAAGAGGACACCTGCCCCAACTCCTCAGGTCTCATAGAATTTTTCCAGGTAGACCCTGGCCTTGAGAAAAAGATGGGGGTGGGTGGAAAATCATTCCTCCCTCAGCAGGCAGCTGAGAAGTGTGAGGTACGAGTGAAAAGGGTCAGACCACAGCCCTCTTGGCCCCTAAGGAACTCAGGAGTGAGACCTCCAGGAAGGAGATCAAATGCTGCCGCCCCTTCCAGCCAGCCCTGCTCTAGCGTCAATTCCTTGTTCCTGATGTGCTCCAAATCTGGGCTGTTGTTTATTCTCTTGCAAATCTTAGCAGCACCTTTTCCCAGCATGCTCTGAGACAAGGGTGGGAAGAGCAGCCTTGCCTAACAAATCACGACCGTCATAATTTATTCATCGCCTGCGACAGGCAGGCATGGCTCTCTCTGTCCCATCAGTAGCATCTCCTATATGCCTTATGACACCTCTACACTGCTGGCATTATGTTTGCTATTTTGCAGATGAGGAAACCGAGGCCCAGGGATGGTAACTAACCTGGCCAAGGCCACACAGCAAGTAAGTGGCAGATTCAAGACTCAAACCCAGATTGTTAAAATAACACTGTCAAGTCTCTTTGTCTGTCTTCATGGCCTTTTGCTTTTTTTTTGAGACAGAGTCTCACTTTGTTGCCCAGACTGGAGTGCAGTGGTGCAATCTCGGCTCACTGCAACCTCCTTCTCCTGGGTTCAAGCGATTCTCCTGCCTCAGCCTCCACAGTAGCTGGGATTACAGGCGCCCACCACTACGCCAGGCTGAATTTTGCATTATTAGTAGAGACGGGCTTTCACCATGTTGGCAAGGCTGGCCTTGAACTCCTGACTCCAGGTGATCCGCCGACCTCGGCCTCCCAAAGTGCTGGGATTACAGGCGTGAGCCACCACACCTGGCCTGCTCTTCTTTCTTATACCCCTTATTCGTCCCTTACGTTTGTGTAGCATTTAACAGTTTGCAAAGTGTTTGCAAAGTCTCAGTATCTTCCACCTTGTGTTCAGTTTCTCTGCTTTCAATATCAGCATCCTTGTTTGTCTCCTCCCTCTTCCCCTTCTATGTCAAAGGTCCTTCTGGATAGAGCATGTGTCTTGCTCGGTTTTAGCCCACCTCCTTTCCCCCAAGCACTGTGCACAGGGTAGTCTGAGGAATTAATGCACTGGGACTCTAGGGTCAGACTGCCTGAATTTAAATCCTGATTGCCACTTACAAGTTGTGTTACCTTGGGTAAGTTACTTAACCTCCCTCTGCCTGGGTTTCTTCATCTGTTATTCTTATTAGAATTAAAGAGTTAGTTCCTGGCATAGGATCAACACTATGTAAATATTTGTTAAATAAGTTCTACATTTATCTTCCTTTTTCTCTCACAAAGTTCTACGTTTATCTTCTTTTTTCTCTCATTTTAACTTAATGATAACAGCTAACACTTATATAGCACTATCATATGTCTGGTCCCATCACAAGCACTGTCCAGACCTTAACTCCAGGCCTGAATCTACCTCCTGCACTTGAACAAGCCCCAGGCTGGGTGTCACTTTAGTGGTCATTGGGTGGGCAAGAGTCTCATGAGTGACATGGAGGGGCCATCTCCCACAGGACCCAGGGATTAGCAGACCTGGATGGAGGTTGGCCTGGCTATGGGTTCTGAGCATCTAAGAAGGTTACAGACCCTCAGGTGCAAAGAAAGGGCCATAAAAGTGACCAGACGGTGAGCAGGCCCTACAGGGCACCACTTCAATGTGCCTACTTGCCAGATGACCCACACATGAGACACTGTAAAACCAAGATTCAACAACTATAAACCTCCACGAGGGTTCAAGGGCTTTGCAGTAAACCTTCTAAAATGGGCATAAACATGAATGCACCCATGCTGTTTGCCTGGGCAGGCAACTTACTCACAAATGGGCTGCCTTAAGAGATATAAAACAGGCTGACTCGTCCTTTTTATGTCCCTGTACATATTTGTTTTGAAGGTAGAGATCATTTCCTGTTTCAGTGCACATTTGAAATGGACATTCCCTGAGGTTGGGTGGAGTAGCGACTGGAAGATAATAGGAGGGACTTCTGGTAATATTCCGTTTCTTGACCTGGGAGCTGCTTTCATGAATGCACTCAGTTAGAGCCTATACCTATGCTCAGTGTGCTTTTTATGTATGTGTATAATACTTCAATAAAATGTTTTAAAATGTATGCATTCTCCAGTATTGCAGTGTTTGCGATGGGGAAACAATGGACACAGCCCAAAAGACCATAAAATAAATGAAGTCACATCTGTAGCCACTAAAAATAATGAGCTAGAGATATAGGGATGATGTAGAAAGATGTTAAGATATAATGTTAAGTGAAAAAAAGGAGTTACAGAGCAGAGAGTATTATCTCATATCTGAAAAGAACATTGAACAGCGTCAGATAACCGTTTGACCATTTGAACCTGCAATTTCATGTGGTTCATCAAATACACACACAGTATACAAAACACATACATAAGCTTGTAAGAAAAATAACCTGAAAAAATACATCTTGAGTTGTTAAGAAGGTAGAGCAAGTTTTCAGTTTCTGTGTTATTTACATTTATGTGTCTCTTTCATTTTAATTTAATTTTTTGTAATGACCTGGTATTACTTTAGTGATGAGCAAAAACATAATCACAAAGATATAACTTTAAAAAAAACACCCTCTCCTTCCTCAGTGCTGTAGACCTGGGCAGTGAATCAAGACTGAGCGTGAACTCTTAGGTGTTCTCCGACCCCAAATTCTAAGATTCTAGCAGAAATAACCCCAAGTCTGAGTGAAGTTCAGTGGTAGCACTTGAAACAAACATACCTGTAAAATTTTGGAGTAACTGATCACAATGACCAGTCCTGGCACCAAGAAGTTCAAAGTAACAAAAGACACGTCCCACGAGATCTCTCCAGCAATGGTGGGCCAAATCAGTGTGCAAATCGAAATTTCCTGGTTACAAAAAGGAAAAGAACATCATGTAAATGCTGACTTCTTATTGGCCTCTGGCTCAGTCTTAGTGAGGGTTTCCTGACACTTACGCGGTTGCATTTCCCAGTTACACAACTAGCATGACACTGAACCCCAGAATCCCTCCCACTGCCCACCACAATTCCACTTACAAAGCACTTGCCCCTGACCCTCAGAATAGCCACGATTGTGTTTCCCGTTCTCCAGGGACAGCAACTGAGCCTCAGGCTTACAGGGTGGTAAGAGTTAGAGTCGGTTCCCAGGTGTGGTCTTTCTATTTCCCTGGGCTGACATGCAAAGGGCTTTTGAGCCTTCTCTTCCAAGCCTGCCATTTTACAACAAAGAAAACGGACCCCTGAAAGGTTACAGAGATTGGAAAGGACATGCTACGTAACAAACACATCGAAACAGGAACTAGGTTTCCCTGTAGTCACACTGTGTAAGCCGAAGGCCACAGGGTCTGTGCTAAAGCATTAAGTGTTCATGCTGAGGGTGCTCAGGTGTCTAAAGTGTGTTGAGCTGCATCAACCTGGCCGTCTAGAGCCCCAAGGCAAAGATCAGCCTCCACTCACAGACAGTTCAAGATGTAAAACCAATGGAATATGGCAGAAGAATGTGAAGGTTCGTGATCTTGCTGCTATCACTAGGTTGTATTGATTCAAATGTTTAACACTAACTGCGAGAACTGAAACATATGGAGACCTTATTGAATAGTTACAAATAGTTTCTGCAACAATTTCATCCAATGAATAAATAGGCCAATGAAAACAGACATATATCTGTGTGTGTGTGTGTGTGTGTATGTGTATACTAACTCCCCACATATAAAATTCCTATGCCCAATTGACTACAGAAACAAAACTGTTTAGAAAACAAGTGGCCCTAACACATGCATATAGAACAGATTTTTAAGAGCACATGCTGTGTAAAAAGACCACGTTATTGATTTTGAAGGGCCAAGGCATCTTAACCAATGTCTAGGAGTAGCATTAGCATCCGAAATACCATTCATTCATTCATTCACTTGACCAATATTCTGAATGCTCTACTAGGCCAAAAGCAGAGAATTTTTAACAGTGAATCAAGACTGGGCTGGTGTGAACACATGGTAGGGGGAAGTTTATTAAAGCTTCACACATTTCGGTAATTGGAAAGAAACCTGCTTTTTTTTTTTTTTTTTTTTTTTTTTTTGAGACAGAGTCTCGCTTTGTTGCCAGTCTGGAGGTCTAGAGTGCAGTGGCGTGATCTCGGCTCACTGCAACCTCCGCCTCCGGGTTCAAGTGATTCTCCTGCCTCGCCTCAGCCTCCCGAGTAGCTGGGACCACAGGCGTGCACCACCATGACCAGCTAATTTTTTTTTGTATTTTTTAGTAGACAAGGGGTTTCACCATGTTAGCCAGAATAATCTCGATTTCCTGACCTTGTGATCTACCTGCCTTGGCCCCCCAAAGTGCTGTGATTACAGGTGTGAGCCACCATACCTGGCCAGAAACCTGTTTCTTTCAAGGATCTTCTGATTACTGGCAGTGAGGCTACCACTGCTCTCTAGAACACCCACACCACCCTCTTTTGTACTCAGGCTTCTGCCCACTATGGACCCCTCGTTCCAAAACAACAGTAGCAATACATATGAGCAGATACGCTAAAGCACCAATCGGAAGAAATGGATTCCAGCCCTGAATGTGACTTGGTCTCTAATTCCTGTTCCTGCGATGGAAAAATTTTAAGGGACAGTAGAAAAACAGAGGACGCCCAAAAGCTTTTCTTAAGACCCCCAACTCTTTCCAAAAGCCTTTCCCAGAATGTCTGCCAAAATCTCTCCAGGGTCAGCAAGACTTTTGTGGAGGATATAATGATAGAGCAAGGTGTTCTCTCTACAGTAGGAATGAAAGAAAAAAAGCAGGTCCCTAAACCATGTGTTTCTCTGATCCCAGTGTGTTGAAGAGAATGTATATGTGTAAATGAGTATATAGCCATCCAACACACACACTCTTTTGCACATACACTCACATGCTTGCTTGCACAGAAAAAAACATGGATGGATACAATCCAGAAAGTGAAGTGTCTATTTCTAGGCGGGACTCTCAAATTGTTTTTATTCTTGTGGCTTATCTGAATTTCCTAATTTTCCATGATGTGCCTGTATTACTTTTATAAAAGAAAAAAGTTGATTTATAAGTGAAATGATGATCATACATGAAACACAGACCACCATGATAGTTCTGCCAACTTGACCAGCTATTTTTCTACAGAGACAATGAACCTGTCCCAGGAAGCTACCAAATGCCGTGACTTTAATAAAGACGTTCTCTCACCTTTTGATTTGTGGCTATTGCTCAGGGCAGGAAGTGTGATAAGGAAGTAAGATAAGAACTCTGCCCAACACCCTCACACATGAACTGAGAGGCAGTGCAACTGACTTGGGGGCCTAAATGATGGATTGGTATGTTCTTTAGAAGGTTTTATATGGTATTGTTGACTAAATGCACTGTCTGGTCTCATTAAAAAATAAAATAACAGGTGCCATGCCCACAGAGATCCAAGTTGGTGTCATAAGTTGGTTTCTGTGGGAAAATCCATTTGGTTTAAGTCGTTTTGATTCTAGATATTCTCCCGCAGGCTGTGACAGGTAGAGGAGTTAGGCAGTATGTCAAATCTGTAAGGTGGAGGTGTGAGTCTTATATTCTCTGTACTTTTTCTGCACATGTGAAATGTCTCCTGATTTTAAAAAGGGAACTTGGAAAACAAAAGTGGCAGGTCTGCCTTGTTACTGAGTTACAGAAGCGGAATTGGCAGAGTCAACAATAGTCTTCTTTAATTCATTTGCTCAACCACCCGACTCCAGACATGGTGGCTGACCACAGCGAAGCCACGGTGAGGAAGAGCAAGGCGCTGGCCCTATCCTCCAGCAGTGAGGGAGGCAGAGAAGCACTAGGACACTTCAGGACAGGACAAGCAGCTGGAAGTGCCCAGAGAGCTTCAGAGGACCAGAGAGGGCAGAGCCACCTAGGAGGGGCTGTTTCTGCTATGCCTGGAAGGACCGCAGCCAGGGGCATAGGGAGGCCGGAGCTCAGGTGTCAGACCAGTATTCTGGAATGAAATGGGAGGCCACTCACGGTGAAGGGATAAGTGTGACTTGGATCCCCCAAATGTGTTCTGCCTCATCCCAGTCTCCACTTCTCCCTGGCTATCTCACCCATTTCCATGGCTCCTTTTGCAGATAAAGCTCCAATCTACTCTTTTCAGCTCCGTGCTTTCCTGAACCCCAGACTCACCCAGTAGCCATGAGGACATCTCAGCAGGAGGCCTGGACATCTCAGCAGGAGGCCTCACAGGCGCACTAAGCTTTGAAGGTCCCATCCCCAAATGGTTCCACCTGATTCCCGCACTTCCCGAATCAGGGCACAGGGCCGCCATTCTCCAAGCTGCCAGAAACCGTAGCACTGGCCTTCTGCCCACCTCCTCCTCCCCACTCAGAAGGAATCTCTAAGCTCCTCCTTCATCGCCATTGACTCACCCACCTATCGCATTTTCACTGACCTGCCCCCAACCCTTACCAAGACCAGGCCATCACCACTAAGTTCAAACTTCCTACCAGGACGACTCTGGCCCTTCTCCCTCTCCTCTGCCAACCCTTCTAGCACTGTCTTTTGCCCCCACTGAACCCCACGCTGTACACATGCGTGGTGGAGAACCCCTTGCAAGTTTCAGAACAGCACTCACTGTTCCTTTGGCCTCCATGTGGACTCTCCTCTGCCTATAATGCCCTCCTGGTCTCCATCCCCTTGCCTGGCTTACTTCCTCTCATCTTCACACTCACTGGGGACACCGTCGTCTCCCAATAGCTTCCTGGACTCCCCACACCCAGCAGAGACCCTTCCACAGCTCTCCACAGCTTGTGCAATCATCCTCTTCCCTGTCTGGAGCCCCCGCTGAAGTGTGTTACTAAGGATGGGGACCACGCCTGCCTTTTTCCAGCCAGCATCCCAGCACCTAGAATTCTGACTAACACATATTAGGTGTTCAGGACAAAATTGCCAAATGAGATTTTCTAAGGAGACTCCCTTGTGGATGGGGACATCTGTCCACAGGCACCGGAAATGCTGACCCTCCCCACACTGGCTGACTTACTTGTAAACACTGCCTATTTGCAGATCAGTTTCAGCTGTTTGTTCGAGCTGTTTGCCTATCAGTCCCTCTGATGATTCTTCCTGCAGTACCTCTGGAGACCCTTGATAAATCCTTGTTCCTATGCCTCACCCCTGCCATCAACATGGAAGACTTCAAGATCATTTTAAGAACCTAGGAGTCCTAGTTGGATATTTCCTCTTCTATCAGCTACCCAGCAAAAAAGAGAGAAAATATCAACGCAACAGATGCTTCCTTTCTTATATTTTAAAAGTATTCTCTAATTGTAATGAAGGCAAGCAAACTGTGTTTGTTCCTCAGACAATCCACACTTGGCAGAGACACGTGAACGTTCACATGACTAGCCTGGTATTAAATTAGGGTAGGGTGGGGCAATGGGATCAAGTGCCCCAAGGAAGTATAAGCCCAAGGGTGAGGGCATCCAGAGGGACCCAAAACAGTGGGGCTACATTCTGGTTCCATCTTTTGCCATTCTGTGACTTTAGGGATTTCCTCTTTTAGAATAAACAAAAGAATATGGGGTGGGGTGACTGTGAGGACCACATTAGGCCAGAATCTAGGACCATCTGTGTGCTTCTCCTTGAAGAGAAGGAGGCAGATTTACATGATTTGTGGCAGGGGCAAGAGGGGAAGGGTGCTCAGTAAATGTTTGCAGAATGAATGGGCAGCACATTCTGGCCAGGACAGACAGTCTTCTCCACCTGCCGACGTGGGTCACCACCCAGCCAGGGCCACAGCACACACAGGCTGGAATCCTGTTGAGGCAGAGTGAGCTGACCTGGCTGAGATGTCAACGTTGCTAGGATGTTGACACCCTCTTAAAATGGCAGTCTGTTATTTTACAGCAATCAGAAGAATTATACTGTTTGAAGAATGTTTAAAACGTTTATGCTCAAAGATAAGGAAACTAATAATGACTAGCAATTCTTATGCGCTTAACTGTGTATGCACCAGGTGTGGGCCCGTTTACTGAATATCAGTGCCCTTGACGATCCAGTAAGGTTGGTTGATACTATAATTATGCCCATTTTGCAGAAGAGGAAAGTGAGGTACTAAGAGGTTAGACAGCTTGGATTCTGTCACAAAGCTCCCAAATGGCAGAGATGGGATTTAAACAGAACGTTTGACTCCAAAGCCCACTCCAAATACCAAGTTGTCTCACATTTCTAGGATGTTTATCCCCTCATCTTCTCTTCAGGGGAGTTTTAGAGTCTGATTACCATGAACTACTGGGCACCCACAGCCCACATGGACGAGAGATTGAGTTTCTGTTTCAGGAGGGCTCTCAGGTCGGAGAAGCTCTAAGGGGCAGTTTCCTTGGCCAACGCTCCTTGAGGGGAGAGAGCCAGCATCTGCTTAGGCTTGGTTGATTCTCTCAGCGTGTGGTTTGGGTTAGGAAAATATCCCCCATCCAAAACATCCATATTTAGTCTCCAAGTGGGATGGGGCAGGCAGAATCCACAAGCAGAAAGCTGGGAATATGGCGATTGAGAAAACAAGCCTTTGCTAATTTTAAATGTGAGACTCAGTCAGTCTAGACCAGATCCTCCTGTTGCTTTTTTTTTTTTAATGACTACACTCCTCCTTTTTTTTCTCTCATTCTTTTCAACTTATTTCTTCAACTGCTGAACCTATAAAATGGGATGTTTCCTATGTGTTCAGGCAACAACCCTTAAGAAACTGGGGTTTTTCTGTTTGTTGGGTTCCTGGGCAGGTAGGTGCGAAAGTGTGTGTGTGTGTGTGTGTGTGTGTGTGTGTGTGAGAGAGAGAGAGAGAGAGAGAGAGAGAGATGGGGTGGGTGCGGCAGACAGGTAGGAAAGAAGACAAAGAAGATGGAGAGCCAGAAAAGATTGTCCCATTTTTAAAATTTAAAAAAAAAATTTTTTTTTTTTGAGATTGAGTCTTGCTTTGCTAGCCAGGCTGGAGTGCAGTGGTACCACCTCAGCTCACTGCAACCTCCACCTTCTGGGTTCAAGCAATGCTCATGCCTCAGCCTCCCTTGTACCTGGGACTACAGGTGCATGCCACCACACCCAGCTAATTTTTGTATTTTTAATAGAGACGGGGTTCCACCACATTGACCAGGCTTGTCTCCAATTCCTGACCTCAAGTGATCCGCCCATCTCAGCCTCCCGAAGTGCTGGGATTACAGGTGTGAGCCACTGCGCCCAGGGACTTTTTTTTTTTTTTTTTAATTTCAAGCTTTCCCACCTTACCTCTACTAATTTCAGTGAGTAGGGCTCCTGTGGGTAACTAACTCACCTGGCCCCCAGTGCACACCGCAGGTTCATTCTCTCCCAGTGGCTTTGCCCAAATCCCTCAGCAAAGGCTCTTAAAACCAAGGAAGTATTTCAACATTAAAACAAGGGAGGTCTGTGTGCCCAGGCATCACAACACTGACCTCCACGGAAGCACCTTGCAGCGCAACTGTGACCACTCTGGAAGCACCACAGAGGGCTCTACCCACACCCAGATTCCCTAACAGGGGTACAGCACTAAGTGGCCAAGACACGGAAGGCCCTCGCCTATGCCAAGGCCTTCTCACCCAAACAGTCACCTGTGTCCCTGTCAGCACACAATTTTAGTCTGGGCTTTGGCTGGGAAGTGACAAGAGTCTTATTTTTTAATGTCATTTGCCAGTTAATTAGGATTATACTTGAAATCATTGAAAAAAGGGAGAGGCACAAAATACACATCAGAAAACTTAAGATACCTTCAAGATACATTCTACCTGTTCTTTCATTCCCTGAACATAATTTTCTCCCGTAAGAAAGAACATGAGGTGAAATACCTCAAGTTCTGTGAGAAATATACAAGTACTATAACTCGTTGAGAGAATAACTTATTAAAAAAATCAAAGAAACTGACGGCAGAAGCCCAGCCCCCACCTGATCCATGCTTTCAGAGGCATCTGCGTGGCCCACCTTGATTCTCAGGTGTGTGTGGGCTAAGAGCAAGCCTGCCCACTAAGCCGCAGCCCGTGGTCTGCCTGTGAATGGCACCCACCTGCTCAGCTAATCCTGGCTTCTCTGGACCCCTCTTGAGTGGACATGGCCACAAGCTTGCATGTTATTTGATCAAGTGCCACAGGCTTAATGGGGCTCCTGCCCGTTAATCATTCAAGGCCATAAACGAACAAACACTTCACAATGTATTTCACACAAGCATTAGAAACAAGTATTTTAAGTTTATGTTTAAAAAAAAAAAAAAAAAACTCGCACAGGATACAGGAGGCAGACTCCATCCTTCCTACCCCACCCCCTCCATAAAGGGCTGTGTGAGAGACAGGTCTGGGAAAACCCCCAGAGAAGCACCACCTCTCTGTTCCAGGCTCTGGAGGGTCACACACCCAGGGGTGTCCCTGGTGGGCTGTGTGTATCTCCATCACTGAGCCTTCCCCTGGTGACATGTAATTTCTCCCTCCCTACTCCCCTCTCTGACCACTTAGAAGGTCCCTCCTTGGGACTGTGATTCCTGTTTATGTCACGATTACTCAGGGCACCCCATACTCAGTCCTACGTGGAGAGGGAGCTTAAGGGCAGGGGATTCCGGGCCGGAAAACCAGCGACCCCGGTAGGGAAGGGGAGACCAAGAACCAGCCACGGCAGACGCTCCTGGAGGCTGAGCCCCCAGTGCACAGACCCAGGTCCTTTCCCTATCTCTCTCCGCGAGGCACCGAGAACCAAACACACTGGGAAGACAGCCAGACAGCGGCCACTGTCCTCCACCGCGACGCCGCGTCTAAGTCTACTCTCCCGGGTGGATTTCGGCGCACGAACCCTGCAACCACGGGACAAAGCGGCAGACGAAAAAGACCCGAGCTCGGGATTCCGGACCGCAGGACTCGAGGGGACCCGAGCCAATGTCCTGCACTATCCACAGAACCTTATTCAGATGGTGGTCACTCCCAACCCCCACCATGACCTAATAATGACAACTATGGACCCGCTACGTAAAACAGAGCTCGTCGGCCCAGCCTTTGTAATCTGCACATTTCAGGCGCCCAGGACACCTTGAAGGTCTAGTGTAATCCTTCCGTTGTGCAGCTGAAAAATACTGAAGACCCCGGAAGGGAATTCCGTCACAAGTCCCCTAAAGACAGCATTGCATCTGGGGTCCCTAGGTCACACGCGCCTGCCCACGCGCTTTCAAAGCAGGACCATAACCCAACCCTGGACAGGAGCCCAACTCCTCCTTGAATTACCGATAAACTTCTGGAAGGAGCCCAACTCCTCCTCGAATTACGGGTAAAATACTCTGGGCAAGTTATTATACACTTCGGTGTGCCTCTGCTTCTCATCTGTGAAATGGGCGTGATAATAACAGTATTGTAACACCTGGCGAGGAATAATGATTCAATACAAAGTGATTGGCCACCCTGCACCCCCAAAGTTCCGTCTCGCTCCTAAACTACTCATTAATTAACCTCGGAACAGTCATTGCATTTTGCAAGAATTTGGGGGACTCCACTTTCATCATTTAGGAGGGCGTGTGCACAGCGTTGTAGTGAGATTTAAGAGATTAAACTGCACAGAGATGGGCACAAGGTTTGGCACAACGATTAAGTGCAATAAATGGCTATTGTTGTTGATCAGCCTCATCCCAGCTTCCGTCGGGGCCCCGCTTCCCAGCCTGCGCAGGACACCTGCCCCGCACGCACAGAGGAGTGCTCACCTGGTCGGCGCTGGGGAGCCGTTGCGGGACGACTCGGAAGAAGACGCAGAGAGGCAGAGCGGCGACCGCCGAGTAGCCCCAGATGAGCGCCAGCAGCACTGCCCGCGCCCGCCGCCCAGGACCCCT
>NW_012103488.1:1281658-1283062 GCF_000951045.1 Mandrillus leucophaeus
ATTAGGGTAGGGTGGGGCAATGGGATCAAGTGCCCCAAGGAAGTATAAGCCCAAGGGTGAGGGCATCCAGAGGGACCCAAAACAGTGGGGCTACATTCTGGTTCCATCTTTTGCCATTCTGTGACTTTAGGGATTTCCTCTTTTAGAATAAACAAAAGAATGTGGGGTGGGGTGACTGTGAGGACCACATTAGGCCAGAATCTAGGACCATCTGTGTGCTTCTCCTTGAAGAGAAGGAGGCGGATTTACATGATTTGTGGCAGGGGCAAGAGGGGAAGGGTGCTCAGTAAATGTTTGCAGAATGAATGGGCAGCACATTCTGGCCAGGACAGACAGTCTTCTCCACCTGCCGACGTGGGTCACCACCCAGCCAGGGCCACAGCACACACAGGCTGGAATCCTGTTGAGGCAGAGTGAGCTGACCTGGCTGAGATGTCAACGTTGCTAGGATGTTGACACCCTCTTAAAATGGCAGTCTGTTATTTTACAGCAATCAGAAGAATTATACTGTTTGAAGAATGTTTAAAACGTTTATGCTCAAAGATAAGGAAACTAATAATGACTAGCAATTCTTATGCGCTTAACTGTGTATGCACCAGGTGTGGGCCCGTTTACTGAATATCAGTGCCCTTGACGATCCAGTAAGGTTGGTTGATACTATAATTATGCCCATTTTGCAGAAGAGGAAAGTGAGGTACTAAGAGGTTAGACAGCTTGGATTCTGTCACAAAGCTCCCAAATGGCAGAGATGGGATTTAAACAGAACGTTTGACTCCAAAGCCCACTCCAAATACCAAGTTGTCTCACATTTCTAGGATGTTTATCCCCTCATCTTCTCTTCAGGGGAGTTTTAGAGTCTGATTACCATGAACTACTGGGCACCCACAGCCCACATGGACGAGAGATTGAGTTTCTGTTTCAGGAGGGCTCTCAGGTCGGAGAAGCTCTAAGGGGCAGTTTCCTTGGCCAACGCTCCTTGAGGGGAGAGAGCCAGCATCTGCTTAGGCTTGGTTGATTCTCTCAGCGTGTGGTTTGGGTTAGGAAAATATCCCCCATCCAAAACATCCATATTTAGTCTCCAAGTGGGATGGGGCAGGCAGAATCCACAAGCAGAAAGCTGGGAATATGGCGATTGAGAAAACAAGCCTTTGCTAATTTTAAATGTGAGACTCAGTCAGTCTAGACCAGATCCTCCTGTTGCTTTTTTTTTTTTAATGACTACACTCCTCCTTTTTTTTCTCTCATTCTTTTCAACTTATTTCTTCAACTGCTGAACCTATAAAATGGGATGTTTCCTATGTGTTCAGGCAACAACCCTTAAGAAACTGGGGTTTTTCTGTTTGTTGGGTTCCTGGGCAGGTAGGTGCGAAAGTGTGTGTGTGTGTGTGTGTGTGTGTGTGTGTG
>NW_012103488.1:1289787-1295009 GCF_000951045.1 Mandrillus leucophaeus
CACGCCGCGCTGCAGGTGCACGATGCACACCATGCGCTCTAGGCTGACCGCGGCCAGCGTGAGGATGGTGACGCTGCCGCTCAGGGTCATCACGTAGAAGAGCAGGTGGCAGGCAACGGGGCCCAGCAGCCATGCCTCGGTCCAGCGCACGGCCAGCACCAGAGGGATCGCACTGATAAAGAGTAGGTCGGCGCAGAAGAGGTTGAGCACCAGGCAGGCAGTCGTGCCGCGGCGTCGTCGGCGCGCCACCAGCACCAGGGCGCACACGTTGCCCAGCAGCGACACTGCAAAGATGAGCGCCAGCACGGTTGTCTCCACTGCGGCCAGCAGTAGCCGGTGGTCGCCCTTGACGTCGGAGAAGAAGGAGAAGCGGGTGCGGTTGGCTTGCTCCAGGCTGCTCAAGGGCGCGTCGCCCGCTGCCCGCGCGCATTCAGGGGACATTCCCGGCGCCTGGCGGCCCGCAGCGGTCTGAGAGAGTGCTCATCTGGGAGACTACTGAGTGCCAAGGCGGGGAAAGAGGGAGGGAGGCGGTTGCGAAATCTCACCTCTGGCCCCCTCCCTTCTGAGGAGTGCTAGCGCTGGCTGCAGGGAGCTGCGCCCGGGGCGCGCGGGAACGAGGAAGTGCCCGACAACACTGGCTGCAAACACCACAGCTGGGTGGGGAGGTGGCGGCCTAGCCGGAAGCCTCGCGGCCTCTGGCCATTTTAAAGTGTACTCAGAAGCCAGAAAACTCACTTAGCGAATTCCTCGAGCCCCCGCAGGGCCTGCCTAACCTCCTTCATCCTTCAGGGACACTGGATGTTCGAAGCCTTTTGTGAACGGATTTAGCTAAAATTGATTTAAAAGTGTCAGAGCTGGCCTTTGGAGATTATTTTGGCCTGTGTCGTTCAGATTTTACTAAAGAAACTCCATGGGTCTGGAGGTAGATCCTAAAGCAACTTGTAATGAGTCCATATTTTTTGTGGGGGAGAGAGGTAGTGGAGATCTTTTATCACTACTTAATAACAGATCTTTAGGTGGATTATCTACTCCCTCTACCCCAGATTTTTAATCTATAAAATGGGAATAATAATACCTCATTAGGTTATTGTGAGGCTCACCTAGAGTTTGGCACACTTGGCACACAGTAATTACTCATTAAATGTTATCAAATGTTATTGTAACTAAAATGCATATATATTTTGCATTCTGAACAATGACATAAAATGCTTTCTTGTAAAAAGGATGAGTCCTTCCAAATTTTTTAATAAACTTGCCATCCCGGGAAGACAGATATTTCAAGGCCAGATACACACACAAGCTATGAATGTGCCCCAGGTGCCACAGTCTGAGGAGCACTGGGCAATCCAGTCCTGTTAGAGATAAGGAAACTGAGGCCCAGCCAGAGTGACTTGTCTAAGCTGTCCTCTGATTAGTAATGAAAGTCAGTCACCTGTCCCCGTCCCACGTATTTCCATCACACCACTGCAGTCTGGTTTTCTGTAAATGAGGAAGCTGGAGATGGAAAAGTATGCCTGTGGCCTAAGATCCAGTGGCCACTTCCCCAACCAGCCACCCTCCTACCACCCACATCTTCACCCCCTCTCCCCTCTGCCATATTACCAGGCCTCTCCCAGTTGCCCATTCTGTCTTCTAATTGTCTTTCTTAAGGCTGGATCTTAAGAAATCTAAGTACTGACTGGGCGCAGTGGCTCATGCCTGAAATCTCAGCACTTTGGGAGGCCGAGGCGGGTGGATCACTTGAGGTCAGGATCCAGATCAGCCATGGCCAACATGGTGAAACACTGTCTCTACTAAAAATACAAAAATTAGCTGGGTGTGGTGGTGGGTACCTGTAATCCCAGCTACTTGGGAGGCTGAGGCAGGAGAATTGCTTGAAACCAGGAGGTGGAGGTTGCGGTGAGTCAAGATCATGCCACTGCACTCCAGCCTGGGTGACGGAGCAAGACTGTCTCAAAAAAGAAAAGAAAAGAAAAGAAAAGAAAAGAAACCTAAGTACTTCAGGCTGGTTGCGTCAGTCGCAAGTACTGTCTGGGGAGGGGGTCCGTTTGTGTGTCTGCTTTTCATGGTATCAAACGGGTCTGAGCTGATAATGTGACTTCTAACCTGAGAAGTAGATGCTCAGCTTGAACACTGACTAGGTTCGAGTTGAAAAACAGAACTGGTTTGCTTCCTGAAACAGTTGAAAAAGGGCCAAAAACTGAAATAAAGGGAATTCAGACAAATGGGGTTTTGGCAATTGTCTGATTAGGGTCAGGGGATATTAGTGTTTGTGTGAGGGAAAGGAAACTATATGTATATGTACGTGTGTGTGTGAGAGAGAGAGAGAGAGAGAGAAAGCAAGAGGGAAAACACAGAGAAAGACAGAGAGAGATTGATTACATCACAGGCTGGTGTGATATAGACACAGAGAGGTTTCCCCAGAATGTACAACCAGGGTGGGCTCTCTGCACTCAAAGGCCTTCTCCAACATTAACCTCCTGGGTTCTACCAATGGCAAAATGTTGAGTGCAGAGGCTCATAAACTTTCTCCATTCACAGCACCTTCATGGTACCCCTAGGCTAAAAAAAAAACCAAACAGAAACAGTTTCTTTTTTAAGTAGCTGGGTTCAAACAACTTAATAAGACTTTGTGTCCTAACAACTTAGTAACTATCTTGGAAAATAATAATACATATGAATTGGGGTAAAAATGTTGTTGTTTCATTCTTTTTTTATTTTTATTTTTGAGAGGGAATCTCTGTCATCCATGCTGGAGTGCAGTGGTGCCATCTCAGCTCACTGCAACCTCCGCCTCCTGCGTTCAAGCGATTCTCCTTCCTCAGCTTCCTGAGTAGCTGAGATTACAGGCGCCCACCACCACACCCGGCTAATTTTTGTATTTTAGAGTACAGATGGGGTTTCACCATGTTGATCAGGCTGGTCTCAAACTCCTGACCTCAAATGATCCACCCACCTCAGTCTCCCAAACTGCTGCGATTACACACATCCGACCTGTTGTTTCATTCTTAAATAACCACAGTAAGGCTAGGTGCAATGGCTCACTCCTGTAATCCCAGCACTTTGGGAGGCTGAGGCTGGAGGATCACTTGAGCCCAGGAGTTCAAAACTAGCCTGGGCAACATAACCAGATCCCACTTCTACAAAAAATTAAAAAAAAAAAAGATAGCTGGGCATGGGGGCTTGTACCTATAGTCCCAGCTTCCTGGAAGGCTAAAGTGGGAGGATGACTTGAGCCTGAGAGGTCGAGGCTACAGTGAGCTATGGTCATGCCACTGTACTCCAATGTGGGCAACAGAGAAAGACCCTGTCTCAAAAAAAAAATTTTTTTTAAACCAACAACAATAGCTTCCTGATGGGCTAGATGCACTTGTTACACTCTGCACAGGTTTTCAAAACAAAATCATATTGAGCACTGCTATCCTCCTTTCCTGCTCCACGTTGATTTTAATGCAGTCCCTGCTTTTTATCACAGCAACTCCTAAACACTCAGCTTTGTAAAGGTACAATGTCATGAGCTGAATGCTGGAACTGTGAATTACCTAGCAGAGCTAGCAGTTCATGCAGAGCCGGATGGGTGTTGAGTAACGCCATTTCCCTGCGGTACCCGAGCACATGTGGGCACTAGCCTTTGAGGACCAGAGCCCTGGTTGGACAACTCGCTGTGTGACCTTGGGCAAGTTACTGTAGCTTCTTAGAGTTTCAGTCTTCCCATATATGAAAGGGGATAGCGATAGTACTGACCTCACAGGGTTTGGGGAAGATTAAATAAAGTTCCTTTACCTAAAGCATTTAGCATAGTGGTCACTGAGTGGACACGGTGGGTCAGGCTCTGTGGTCAACACTGTATATGGATTATGGACACAACTGTGCTGACAGTCCCAGTTTATGATACTATTATTATTATTGGAGACAAGGTCCCACTCTGTCACCCAAGTTGGGTATAGTGGCATGGGCATAGCTCACTGCAGCCTGGAACTCCTGGGCCCAAGTGATCCTCCTGCCTCAGCCTCATGAGTAGTTGGGACTACAGGTGCACACCACCATGCCCAGATAATTTTTTTATTTTTTGTGAGGTGAGGTCTCGCTATGTTGCCCAGACAGGTCTTGAACTCTTGGTCTCAAGCAACCCTCCCAACTTGGCCTCCCAAAGTGCTGTGATTATAGGCATGAGCCGCCATGGTCAGCCCCAGTTTATGAAATTATAAGAACCTTTTTCATTCTCAAATTGCCCTGGTTTGAAGGATAAAGCATATGGCCATCCTTCCTTTGCATTTGTTAACTCATTCAATTCCCCCACAAGTTGCAAACATTGGGATTTGAATTGAGACAGTCTGATTCCAGAGTCTTCGCTCTGAACCACTAGAGCGGTGCATCTTAACTGGGGGAGATTTTGCTGCAACCCCCACCCTCGGACATTTTGTCATGTCTGGAGCCGTTTTTAGTTGTCATACCTGGGAGATTGCTACTGATATCCAGTGCCAGGGACGCTGCTGCTAACATCCTACAATGCACAAGACATTCGCCATGACAAAGAATTGTCCAGCCCAAAATGCTGATAGTGCTGAGGCTGAGAAATCCTGTGCGCTTGAGACCTCACAAGACTTTACCTCTTATTTTTAAGCCTGTCGTGGGGTCACATCTAGTGGCAAAAGCCAAAAATGTTACCATTTTTTCTCATAGAGGTTTCACCACAACCTCTGTGACCCCTTTAACCAACCCATCAGGCTCCGTTTTGTGTTCGGGCCCCAGATGTGCACAGCTGTGAAATCCCTTTCATACACAGGTGCACAGCTGTGAAATCCCTTTCATACACGGGGCTGGGTGTGGCATCCTCAGGGTAGACAGACTTCACATATTCCTTGGAGACTGGACAGCAGATACCCGTAGGCTGATCCATCACTGTGAAAGTCATATTTATTGCCCATGGTATTAGTTCTTTACCTCTTCCACTCTCAGATAAAACCATAGAAACCGAGACAAGGATCCACCAAGCGTAAATCTGGACAGTCTCGTTTCTAAGCTAAAGAGAAAGACAACATTGCAGATGGCTTCTGTACCTCTTTATATTTCCAACCAAACAGGAGGGGAGAGGTGCACAGGGGACTTTCTCTGTGTATGCTTTTCTTTTCTTTTCTCTTTCTTTTCTCTTTCTTTCTTTCTTTCTTTCTTTCTTTCTTTCTTTCTTTCTTTCTTTCTTTCTTTCTTTCTTTCTTTCTTTC
>NW_012103488.1:1295059-1305693 GCF_000951045.1 Mandrillus leucophaeus
TCTTTCTTTCTTTCTTTCTTTCTTTCTTTCTTTCTTTCTTTCTTTCTTTCTTTCTTTCTTTCTTTCTTTCTTCTTTTTCTTTCTTTCTTCTCTTCCTTCCTACCTTTCTTTCTTTCTCTCTCTCTCTTTCTCTCTCTCTCTCTTTCTCCCTCCCTCCCTCTCTCTCTTTCTCTCTCTCTCTTTCTCTTTCTTTCTTTCCTTCTTTTTTTTTTCTTTCTTTTGCTTTTTTTTCAGACAGAGTCTCTCTCTGTTGCCCAGGCTGGAATGCAGTGGCGTGATCTTGGCTCACTGCAAACTCCGCCTCCTGGGTTGAAGTGATTCTCCTGTCTCAGCCTCCTGTGTAGCTGGGTTCGAGACCCGGCTTTTTAGTAGAGATGGGGTTTTTCCATGTTGGCCAGGTGGGTCTCATACTCCTGACCTCAAGTGATCCACTTGCCTTAGCCTCCCAAAGTGCTGGGATTACAGGTGTGAGCCGGTTTTCTTATTTTTCCTCTGGAAAAATATTATAAAGTTGGTATGAAACTGTTTACTGGTTCATTGCTCCCCCTCCAAATCTCTCTGTGAGAGTCTGTCCATCTGTCTGTGTATGTATGTATCTGTCTGTCTGTCTATACCTATCAGTTCTGAGACATATGCCTTTCCAGGTTTGGGGTATCTCTTTGCAAAATTAGGATATATTATAGAGCAGAATGCAAAGGCTGCTGACCCTCGGGCAAAGATTTCAAGTCTCTCTCCTGCCTCTTTCCTCCCACCTTGTCAAGGTGAGACCCCTCCCAGATCCCCAGGCTCAACCGCCCTGAGCATTCACAGCTGGGTACCCACCTCAGCCAGGCCAGAATAGGGTGACGGGGAAAGACCACCTTGTACCCTGATGGTGGTGCAAGGTCCCTTCTTCAAGGAGGCCCACGAGTTCCCAGGTAGACAGGGCACAGGCATTCAGACCAAGGGAATAGCAATGCAAAGGTAGGAAGGCCTGAGAGAGTGTCACACGCCTGCGAAGGGGCAAGTGCGCTGGGGTGCCCAGCCCTGTGATCTTCTGCACTGTCCATAGCACACCTATCAGTCAAAAGAAAGGAACTCAAGTAGAAGCTGGAAAATAAGAGCAAGACTCAAGTGTTCAGCTGCCTGTTTGGAAGTTGTTCACACACTAGGGGCCCAGGACAGGGATCACACCATGTCTACTTTAAACAAGATATAGTGGCCGGGCCACAGCTAGCACACTCAAAGCTTTCCATAAGTTAGAAAAATAGGGACTTCCCTGAACAGATGAGTTGGAAGGCATTCCTTCCCCGGGGCTGATGCAGCCAAGGTTCTGGGCATGGCCAACAGGGTCTGGCTGAGCCCCTGTGCATGCCCCTCTCAGGTGGGAGTCCTGGGCAGTCTGAAACCTGCACTGTGGTTAGAGATGGCTGTGCCTCGTGGTTTGTGGGCTTGTGGGCAGCAATGGCCCTTCTCACTGGTTCTCTCTGCCCACTTGATTGCAGTTTCTGCTCGAGCCCTCAAAGCCCACCCCATACCTGAAGTCACCTTTGCAAGATCATAACTGAGGAAACTATGACAGTGAAAGAAATCAGACCTAACTGACTCCATCTTGCTTCTAAACTTTAAGCAAGCTGTACTTATTCATTCCTGGTCGTAGACCAAACTAACTTTGGGAAGGAATTCAGTTCATGGTTTGACTCTGAAACAAAATTAATAGCAGCCCTTTTCCCTAAAAGACCCTCTTCTTGCCTGGGGACTAGTCTGCCTTTGCAGGACTAACAAACTAGCTACAAGATTAGAAATTACAGTTTAGATGTCATGCTGGCTCCGAGATTCTGAACCTCCCCAAATTGCTCCTGGGGTAACATCACTATTGCAAAACCTAAGATGAGTGCTTGAGATATTCTGCAGACCCTGCACTCCATGGACCAGCCAACACCACCCAGACCGGTAATCTGGCTCAACCAGTTCTGCCATCACACCCAGGAATAGAAAACAGCAAGAAAAACTCACTTCGACCCTCTATGATTCCATCTCCAACCCGACCAATCAGCCCTCCCCACTTCCCAAGCCCCTACCCGCCAAATTATCTTTAAAAGTTCTAATCCACAGATGCTTGCGGAGACTGATTTGAGTAATAAAAAAACTGCAGTCTCCTACACAGCCGGCTCTGAGTGAATTACTCTTTCTTCATTGCAATTCCCCCGTCTTAATAAATCAGCTCTGTCTAGGCAGCAGGCAAGGTGAACCCACTGGGCAGTTACACACCCTCTCCCAGGGGCGGCATCGACGGGGCAGGGCCCGTGTGTGAGTCCCACTGAGCCAACTTTGTCTGCCTGGGAGTTTCCTCAAGCTCATTTCTGCGGCAATCTTGCCTGAGCAGATGAAGAAAGGAGAGCAAGGGCCAGCCCTTTAGCAACTGTGGGGGTGGGGGGTTGTCCTCACATTGGACGGCCAGGCCTGACCACTGTCACTGGAGTCCTGGGGTGACTAAACTCTGTTCCTCCCAGGCAGACAAAAGAGATGAAGCTATGCTTCAAAAAGCCCCAGTGCCCTGAGGAGGCCTTAGGAGTCAATAGTCTAGAAAGGATCAGCCCCCCGACTGCTGAGGTAACTTTGGGGAAGAAGGAACAGTGAGGAGTAGGGGGACTGGCAAGGGGGCTGGAAAGAACAATAACAATAATAGTAGTAGTGGTCAGGTGCGGTGGCTCACACCTGTAATCCCGGCACTTTGGGAGACTGAGGGGGGTAGATCACAAGGTCAGGAGTTCAAGACCAGCCTGGACAACATGGTGAAACTCTGTCTCTACTAAAAAACCGAAAATTTTGAGGTGGTATATCACTCTGTCACCAGGCTGGAGCGCAGTGACATAATCTCGGCTCACTGCAACCTCCGCCTTCTGGATTCAAGTGATTCTTCTTCCTCAGCCTTCTGAGTAGCTGGGACTACAGGCACGCGCCACCATGCCCTGCTAATTTTTATATTTTTAGTAGAGATGGGGTTTCACGATGTTGGCCAGGATGGTCTCGATCTCTTGGCCTCCCAAAGTGCTGGGATTACAGGCGTGAAGCACAGTGCCTGGCCACTACTACTGATTCTTTTTTTTTTTTTTTTTTTTTTGAGATGGAGTCTCACTCTGTCACCCAGGCTGGAATACAGTGGTGCGATCTCAGCTCACTGCAACCTCTGCCTCCCGGGTTCAAGCGATTCTCCTGCCTTAGTGTCCCAAGTAGTTGGGAGTACAGGCATGCGCCACCACACCCAGGTACTTTTTGTAATTTTAGTAGAGACAGGGTTTCAGTATATTTCACAGGTTTCACATGTGCAGTACAAGATGTGGCTTCACCGAAATTCCACACATCCCAAGGAGACCATTAGCCAAGATATTGCAGGGTTGCGCAATTCCTCTTGCATCACTTTCTCTCTTTTTGGCTTCTTTATTAGCTCTATGTTTCCATTACAAAATGCAAGAAAAATATAAATTTGTCCATCATTCTTCCACACAGCGATAACCCTGTGAGATTGTGCTGTGTAACTTTCCAGTGTGTTTTCTGTACATCCAGGGCTGTCTGTATGCCTACAGGTATTTTATAAAATGGGAGTTATGTTGTACACACTATTTTGTAATATGCATTTACAAATTGTTTCTAGGACCCGGCGCAGTGGCTCATACCTGTAATCCCAGCACTTTGGGAGACTGAGGTGGGTGGATCACCTGAGGTCAGGAATTCAAGACCAGTCCAGCCACCATGGCGAAACCCCGTCTCTACTATAAATACAAAACATAGCTGGGTGTGGTGGCGCATGCCTGTAGTCCCAGCTACTTAGGAGGCTGAGGCAGGAGAATCACTTGAACCTAGGAGGTGAAGGTTGCAGTGAGTTGAGATCATACCACTGCACTCCAGCCTGGGTAGAGTCTCACTCTGTATCAAAGAAAAAAATTTTTTTTCCAGTCACATTATTTTTCTATTCTATCCCTCAGTTTCCTTAATGCACCCAACTGTCCCGTGCCATATTTAGCCCCCAGCTTGGCTGCAAGGTGAAAGGACACAGCTATGCACCACACCCACCCTCCAGCAATGGCTCTCAGAGGCCAGGCTCTGCTTTAGTCTCCACTGGTTTAAAACAAAATGGAGAAAGTGTCGACCATGTAGTTTTCCCCAAGGTTAACCACATCCATTTCTACTTGCAAGATTATGTCCTGCATATTTTGCTGTTGTTGTTAAACTTCTCTTTCTTTTAGGACAGAGTGTATGTGGCAGTGATTAAAAACAAAACCAAAAAGACAATCCGATGTTACAAACTTGACTACTGCTTCAATCTCCAGAGAAACTCAGTCAAGACCCACCAGCCTGTCACATGGCGATAAAGAAGGACAAGCAAAGACCTCCGAATTTCCAGACCCTTTTACGTCCATGCTCTCTTATCTCATCTTGAGGACAGCTCTCCAGGGCAGTTGGTATGCTCTCCCATTTCACAGAGGAGGCAGTGGGTGGCCCCCATGCAGCAAAGGGAGATGGTCCCGCTTACATGGCTCATTAGCCCCAGTGGAGCAGCCTCAGGTTCTCAATTCTCAACCCAGTGACCTTGGAGGGGCTCTTCCCTGAGCTGCGGCTTTGCAACCATGCACCACTGAACAATGGAACCTGATGGAACATTCTGGAATTCCACTCCGGAAGTCCCAAAGCTACAACACACTTCAGTGGTCAGAACCTAGGCCTGGGCATCTCTGCCACTCCTGCTCACCCATTGGCCCTTGCTTGGGGCTGCGTGCTTCAGCACTCTGGCACTGCCTGTGGGGTGCAGCTGAAGGGGAAGAGCCCTGAGCCACAAGCCTCACAATTGAACACTTGCAGGAAGTGTCTGATACTTGGGTGTGGCCTCCTCGGTTTGATTCCTGTTCTGTAGCTCACTGACTGTGCACCATTGGGCAAGTGACATCATTGGGCAAGTGACATCACTTCTCTAGATCTCTGTTTCTTCATTTGTAAAATGAAAATAACAATGCATCCTTCAAGACTGGGCATGGTGGCTCACGCCTGTAAACCCAGCACTTTGGGAGGCTGAGGCAGGTGGATCACTCGAGGTCAGGAGTTCGAGACCAGCCTGGCCAACATGGCAAAACCCCGTCTCTACTAAAAATACAAAAATTATCTGGGCGTGGTGGTGGGCGCCTGTAATCCCAGCTACTCGGGAGACTGAGGCAGGGAGAATAGCTTGAACCCAGGAGGCGGAGGTTGCAGTGAGCTGAGATGGCACCACTGCACTCCAGCCTGGGCAACAGAGCAAGACTCTGTCTCAAAAAAAAAAAAAAAAAAAAAGAAAAAAAAAGAAAGAAAGAAAATATTAAACACTGAAACACTTCTAAAATAGATATAAGGTCAACAGTGGGGGGAGGTAAATAAGTTATATGTCTTCAGTAGAATATTACACAGTCATTAAAATACTTTCAAATTGAATGATATGGGTGGCAGGTGCCTGTAATCCCAGCTACTCAGGAGGCTGAGGCAGGAGAATTGCTTGAACCCAAGAGGTGGAGGTTGCAGTGAGCCAAGATCATGCCACTGCACTCCAGCCTGGGTAACAGAGCAAGTCTCAAAAAAAAATAAAAAAATTAAAAATAAATAAATAAAATACCTCCTTCATAGGCTTGTGTAAGATAATATACTAAATGTCACACCTTTAGTGTAGTAAAGGCTTAATAAGTGTAAGTTTGTGATTTTTTTTTAGCATCTGACACATAGTAGGGACTTAAAATATTTTCAATAGTTGAATAATTAAATAGATGAATGAATGAAAATGGAAATTTGAGGTTTAGTGAGCCTTTCGATGTCTCTGCTGTCTAAGTTGTGGTCCTCAGGAGCCTGCTGTAAAGATGGATACGGATGGGGGTGGGAGTGGGAGGGGCCATCACCACACTGGTACTCCCCCACTCCACCCCCACTGCCCCAAAGAAACAGGCAGTGGAAATTAAAAAGCAGGGCTAGAGGGGATGTAACACAGAAGTAAATTTTGAGAAGAGAGGGATCATTTATCCTAAGATGTGTTCTCAGCGTGGGGTCCTTCCTTTCCTGGGAAATATCACCTCCAGGTGATCTGGATTCCAAAAGGAGAGAAAAGACATGGCTGGGGAAGGGGTGTCCAACGAGAGCCCTAACACGCAGCCCTTCGGAGGGGCTGAAGACAATGACTCAGCCTGGCCAACGCCCTGAACTCTGACTGTCTGTTTCCTCTATGCTGATTGAGTTCAGCAGCTGGCCGCAGATGAGCCTCCTAGGAAGGGCTCCAGAGTCACTGAGAGCTGAGGGAGGCTTGGCAGCATCCGGGCTGTCCGAGCCTAGGAAGGTGGGCTTATGCAAATACTGTAATGCAGAGGGTGCTGGAGTCGCATGAAGAGCCAGCTCTGTTGCTGTGCGCTACTGACACAGCCATTCCTGTCTTGAGCCTCAACTCCTTCCTCACAAATGAAAATGTTGAACAAAATGAGCTCTCCAAACCCGGCCAGCCAGGTCTCATGAAAGAGTGTAGGGAGTTAGGCCTTGAAAAGCTGCTCTGCACTGCCCCCTGGTGTCATTGGCTACAGTGACCATTGTCCCTCAAAGCTCTGGTGTCCATCCACCCACCCATTCATCCGCCTATATGCCCATCCATCCATCCATCCATCCATCCATGAGCCTGGTACATCTCTGAAGAGTGTGTCGGCTTTTCATTTCAGGGGGTAAGGGGAGAAAGGGACCTGGGCCCACATACAGGGGCAATGCTGACCTGAACAAGCAAAGCCACAAGGAGAAGGAGTGATCAGATGGTACCTGGAGCTTGGAGCTGTTGTCTGGACTCAGAGGTGTCAAGTGACACCCAAATGAGGGAACTGGGCTCCCTGCTCCTGGTGGCAGCTTGAATGATGATTCTTTGGATTTTTAAGGATGAAACCGTCCTGGAAAGTGGACCTTGAGATATAGATCATTTGTCTATTTCATACACACACACATAAACACACACCCAATACAGCAATGCTATTGTGGGGATATATATCAGACTTGATGACTGTCCTTTTGAACTCTATCAGTGACTTGGAAATTTCCCGCAGTATGAGTCCTGCCTCCCCAAGGGAAAGGTCAACACTGGCTTTCCCAGCCTCCCTTGCCCCAAGGCATGTACCCTAAGCTTAGGCCACCAGACATACCGTGAGAGACTTGGCTTCGCAGGAGAGGATAAGCTAGGGTTTCACAGAATCCATTTATGGGCAAGAGTTTAGGGCACAGTCAAGAGGCTTCTAGGATCCCATGTCCAGAACCAGCGGTACAAGCCAGGCATGGTGTCTGTGCTGTAGTGTGGTGACACTGAATGTTCCACTAGAGCAGCCTTCATCATGTGACATTGGTCCAGACTGGGAAGTCTTTAGGGTCAATTCTCTGGCCCTCCCATCGGAGAGCCTGTGAATTACAGTATACCTTTTTCTGTTTAATCCAGCCAGAATGGGCTTGTGTGCATGTGTGTGTGTGTGTATGTGTAACTTTTGCTCCTCCTGTACTGTTTTGTTCAGCCTCAGAGGCCTCTGGCCTGGCTTCATTAGACTCCTGACTCCCCAGACAAATAACCAGACTTAGCTGAGCAGCTTCCGAATGGCAAGGCACATGTCCTCTCTTTCTATAACCCATGCAGGAAGGAGGCCTGGCTAACTTTCTCCCAGTTTACTTTTCCTCTCCCCAAACTGCATTGCAAAACCAGCCATTTCCGTCCAGCCAACCACTTCATCTCCCCTTTTTCCTCCTCTCTCGCAATTCCTGTGAAACACACACACACACACACACACACGTGCAAGAGAGTGAGAGAAAGAGAGAGAGACAAAGGGGTGAGGTGAGGTCAGTGACTCCTAGGCCATAAATTCTGGAATAATGACTCTCTGGTGAACTCAGTGACATAGTGCTTTCTCTTTTCTCATAATTTGCATTATAGGAATCTATTCCTCATATTTTGATGCATGATGGAGAAATCTCTTTCTTTTTTTTGAGGGGGAGAGGGGAATAAAACTTCCTTCCTTCTTTCTTTCTTTCTTCCTTTCTCTTTATTTATTTATTTTTTTTTTTTGAGACAGAGTCTCACTCTGTGGCCCACGCTGGAATGCAATGGTGCAATCTTGGCTCACTGCAACCTCCGTCTCTCAGGTTCAAGCCATTCTCCTGCCTCATCCTCCCAAGTAGCTGGGATTATAGGAGCGTGCCACCATGCCTGGCTAATTTTTTGTATTTTTAGTAGAGATGGGGTTTCACCATGTTAGCCAGGCTGGTCTTGAACTCCTGACCTCAGGTGATCCACCTCCCTTGGCCTCCCAAATTGCTGAGATTACAGGTGTGAGCCACCGCCCCCAGCTGGGAGACAAATTCTCTGAATTCAGCTTTTTCTAACTCCTTAATAGGTAACATTTACTGATCACTCACTATGTAACAAGCACCTTACTTGTGGTAACTCAGCTAAGTTTCACAACGATCCTGTGCAGAAGATCAACATTGTTATTATTATCATCCCCATTTTACAGGTGAGAAGACTGAGGCTGAAGACTATAATGATCGGGAGACCTTGGGTTACAACTAACAGGAATCCAACTCAAATAAAAAACAGAAATGAAGGAGGAGAAGAAAGGGGAGAAGGAGGATAAAGGGGAGGAGGAGGAAAAGTAAAAGAAAGAAAGAAATGCACTGGCCCGGGTAAGCAAAAAGTCCTGGCAGTGACTCTAGCTTTAGGCACATTTGGATCCAGGGATGCAAACAACTTATTTGGGCACCTGTCCTCATACCTGACTCTTTTCTCTGAATTGGGTTTGTTTCAGGAAGCCCATTCATCCTCTAGTGGAGGCAAAGAGGCCACAGCGGCTCTTGCGCACTTCCTGCCAGCTCAGCAGACTCTTCCAGCACTATCCTCAGACTTCCCAAGGGTGGCTCTTGTAGGCAGGGTGGGGGTCTCATGCCCATCAGGAATCTGGACCGACTGAGGAAGGGCAGGTTCATAAGAAAAGTCAAGGTGCTGAGACCAAAAGATGGGGCAAGGGATTCTGGATGGGCTAAAACAGGGGGTCCCCAACAGATTAAGTTGCATGGAAAGTAAGCTGTCCAAATTCAAAGCCAGGTGTGACTTCATCTGAGGTCCATGAATGGCCCAGGAGATCTGGATCTCCTCCTGGTTTTGTCACTAACTGGCTGGTTAGAGGCTCACTTGTCCCATTTGCAGAATAGAAATAATAATACCTGTCCAGTCTCTGTCACTGAGTTATTATAGAAATCAAATTAGACCTTGAATTTGAAAGCACTTTGAAAAGTCAGATACACAGTACTGTATTATTCATTTGTATATTTTCCATTGGTTGGTTGAAATCAGCTTAAAATCCTCTATATTTTCCTAATTCCCGTTCTTATTTTCTTTTTCAAAAACTCATTATGAAAGCAACACGTCCTATAAGCAATTTGAAAATATAGAGAAGAAAAAGAAAAAAATGTGAAATAAAAGAAAAAGAAAAGGCCGGGCGCAGTGGCTCACACCTGTAATCCCAGCACTTTGGGAGGCTGAGGTGGGTGGACCATGAGGTCAGGAGTTCTAGACCAGCCTGGCCAACATAGTGAAACCCCGTCTCTACTAAAAATACAAAAAATTAGCCAGGCATGGTGGCGGGTGCCTGTAATCCCAGCTACTCGGGAAGCTGAGGCAGGAGAATCGCTTGAACCCGGGAGACAGAGGTTGCAGTGAGCCGAGGTCACGCCATTGTACTCCAGCCCGGGTGACAGTGCAAGACTCTGTCTCAAAAAAAAAAAAAAAAAGGAAAGAAAGAAAGAAAAAGAAAAAATCACCTATAGTCTCACCATCCTTAAATAACTATTATTAGCATTTTGGTATTCTTTCTTTCTTATCTCTTCTGTATATATACCCACATGTATATTTTTGAAAAAAAAAATACAATGATATTACAATGCTCTTTCAAAATCTGCTTTTTCCCCATCAATAATATTGCAATCTTGCACGTGGCACTAAATCGTTTTCTATAACTTCAATTTAATGGCAGAATAGTTTCCCATTGTTTAACAAAATACTGCTTGTTAGATATTTAACTATTTGTAATTTTTTCCTGTTAGCAAAAATCTACGCAATCTAGAAAATTTTCTAGATATTAAATTTTGGATTGGGTTCATGTGCATATGTGTGTGTGTGCATGCATGAGCGTGTGTGTGTGTAACTTTTGCTCCTCCTGTGCTAATGTTTTGTTCAGCCTCAGAGGCCCCTGACCTGGCCTCATCAGACTCCTGACTCCCCAGACAAATAACCAGCCTCAGTTGAGCAGCTTTCGAGCGCAAGCCCCATTTCCTGTCTTTCTACAACCCATGCAGGAAGGAGGTCCTAAGGCCTGGTTAACTTTCTCCTAGTTTACGAATTATGCAAAACTCAGGCTTTGATATCTATTGCACATCTGCAAAGTTTGCACCAAATCACGCTCTCACGAGCAGTGGCCGCGCGTCCATTCCCCACCCCCAATTAGAGTAGGCAGGACCATGTTGTAAAACTCTAACCATTGTGATAGCCTTTTTCTTTTCAAATTTAGATCTGTGGTTGCTTCCGCTCGATTACTTTTTGCAGGTGGCGACTCTTGTCTCCTTCCTGGTTTGTT
>NW_012103488.1:1306569-1318067 GCF_000951045.1 Mandrillus leucophaeus
CAGGTGGCGACTCTTGTCTCCTTCCTGGTTTGTTCAAGGTTTCAAAAAGTTCTGAGGGTTGGTGGCTTGGAAAATTCTATAGTTTGCAAGGCTAAATCAGAAGACCAAAGTTCACATTCCACACCCACATTTAGAAGCCGTGGGACTTTTGGTAATTCACTCAGTTTTGCTGAGCTACAGCGTCTATAGGTATAAAATAGAGATCTATATCCAGAATGTTCTGAGAATTGAAAAAATAAAAATAAAAAGAAATCTAGTCCTGACGCGGGCTTGCCTAGCTCACAAACCTGTGATCAAATGAAAATGGATGTGAAAGCCCTTTCAAGAGGCACGGTCCTCAGCACACGAGAGACGCCTTGTGTTTGCTCAATCAGCTTGCTCCACTGTGGTAGTCAGTCTCCACAATGGCTGCCAATGAAGGATGCTTCCTGGTATTCATCCCCTTGTGTGTGGTCCTCTCCGCTTAAAGCAAGGCTGGTCCTGTGCCCCGTTTTTAAATAATAGAATGCAGTGGTTGGGCGCATGGCTCAGGCCTGTAATCCCAACACTTTGGGAGGCTGAGGCGGGCAGATCACCTGAGGTCAGGAGTTCAAGACAAGCCTGGCCAATATGGTGAAACCCCACCTCTACAAAAAATACAAAAATTAGCCAGGCATGATGGCACGTGCCTGTAATCCCAGCTACTCGGTAGGCTGAAGCAGGAGAACTGCTTGAACTCGGGAGGCGGAGGTTGCAGTGTGCCGAGATGGCGCCGTTGCACTCCAGCCTGGGCAACAAAAGTGAAACTCCGTCTCAAAAATAAATAAATAAAGTCTGGGCATGGTGGCTCACCCCAGTAATCCCAGCACTTTGGGAGGCCGAGGCGGGTGGATCACCTGAGGTCAGGAGTTCAAGACCAGCCTGACCAACATGCAGAAACCCCGTCTCTACTAAAAATACAAAAAAAAAGAAAATTATCCGGGCATGGTGGCGGGTGCCTGTAATCCCAGCTACTCGGGAGGCTTAGGCAGGAAAATTGCTTGAACCTGGAAGTCGGAGGTTGCGGTGCACCAAGACTGTGCCATTGCACTCCAGCCTTGGCAAAAACAGTGAGACTCTACCTCAAAAATAAATAAATAAATAAATAAATAAATAAATAAATAAAAGAATATAGTCAAAGTGGTGCTGTGTGACTTCTAAAACTAGGCCTTAAGACTATCTGATGAAATTGCTGAGGGACTCTGAGAGGGAGCCACCCAACTGAGCCCCATCAATCCACAGAACCATGAGAGGTAATCAGACATTTTTGTTGTAAGCCACTAGGCCTTGGGGTGTGTTGTTACACAGTGATGGATAAGCAAGACACCTGCTATAGGTTGGTGCAAAAGTAATTGCGGTTTTGTCGACGTAATGGCACCACTGCACTCCAGCCTGGGTGACAGAGAGACACTCCATCTCAAACAAACAAACAAATAAACAACTATAAAGTGATGATAATCCCTGCTGATAAAGCATCTCTCTTATTTGGCTTCCTTAATTAAATCTCTTAAAGAGTATATATCTAACTACCCTGTATTTTTTACCCATTGCCTCAGCCACCATTCTTCTCAGCCACCATGGTACCTTCTCTGGGCATGCCAGGCACTCAACACTTTTTTTTTGAGATGGAGTTTCGCTCTTGTTGCCCAGGCTGGGGTGCAGTGGAGCAATCTCAGCTCACCACAACCTCTACCTCCTGGTCAAGCCATTCTCCTGCCTCAGCCTCCCAAGTAGCTGGGATTACAGGCATGTGCCACCACGCCTGGCTAGTTTTTTGTATTTTTAGTAGAAACGGGGTTTCTCCATGTTGGTCAGACTGGGCTCGAACTCCCAACCTCAGGTGATCCACCCGCCTCAGCCTTCCAAAGTACCGGGATTACAGGCGTGAGGCACTGTGCCTGGCTCAACACTTTCAATCTGGGAGATGTAGTTTTGAGTAAAACCAGGTCTTTTAAGGTATTTTAAGTGGGATTCCAAGTCAGTTTCCTTAAGGAAATGTTTTACATAGGTTGATGTCATTGACCAAATATTTACTTTATTTATGGCCGCATTTTTGAGGTCTGCATTATGGCATCTTGTGTATCCATGCTTATTTAAGGGTTGAATCATACTTCTCGTTCCTCAATGATTCTACCAGAAATTCAAAAGATAAAAAGCTAGGCAGCTCTCAGACACAAATGATTGAAACCATTGTTTCAAAAAGACCCTCTTTCACTTGCTCTAAAAATGTCTGCTGAGCACCTACAATGGGCCAGATCCTAGTGTAGGCGTGAGAGATGGGAAGGGAAGACAACCTGTGACCATAAAAAGTCTACAGTCTGTTAGGGGTCAGGGCTGGGGAGAGGGTGGCAGGGCAGTGAAAGACTAATACTGAGAGAGAAGGGTTGGGGAAGAGAGAGGCACAAGAGACTGCAGAGGGGAATTGCTCTCTTTCACTTCTTAGTTGAGTCACTCTCCTGAAAACTAAAGTCAGATTAACAAAAGAAAAACAAGCAGAAGTTTATTAATGTGTGATGTACCCATTATGTGAAAGAGGCCTCAGTTTTAGAAGTATCCCTTTCCACCAGGCACAGTGGCTCACGCCTGTAATCCCAACACTTCGAGAGGCTGAGGCAGTAGGATTCCTTGAGCTCAGGAGTTTGAAACCAGCCTGGGCAACATGGCAAAACCCTGTCTCTACAAAAAATACAAGAATTAGCCAGGCATGGGGGTGCACACCTGTAGTCCCAGCTACTCGAGAGGCTGAGGTGGGAGGATCACTTGAGTCCAGGAGGTTGAGGCTGCAGTGAGCCTTGATTGTGTCACTGCACTCCAACCTGGGCAACACAGTAAGACCCGGTCTCAAAAAAAAAAAAAAAGTATTTCTCTCTCAAGGCAGTGGCCTTTCTTAAATAGTACTTTAAGAAAGAGCCATAAATCCTACATAGTGACAAGACAAGGGAGAGAGCAGTTCCCTTTTTAAAAGGTAGGGAAAATGTGGAAAGATAGTAAAATCTGCTTCCAGATTCCTCTGGTACCTGCTGGTGTCTTATCTGGGTGCATAAGTAGTATGGAAGATCCATTCATCCATCCACCCACAAACCCATTCATTAACCCACCCACTCATCCATCCACCAACCCATCCACCTGTCCATCTATCCATCCGTCCATCCGTTCATCCATCCATCCATCCACCCACCAATCTACCCACCCACGAACCTATTTATTCATTCACCTACCCACCCATCCATCCACCAGCCCATCCACCTGCCCATCTATCCATCCATCCATCCATCCATCCATCCATCCATCCATCCATCCATCCATCCATCCATCCATCTATCCACCAATCCATCCACTCACCAACCCACACATTCACTCACCCACCCATCCATTCATCCACCTATCGAACCCTCCACCCATCTATCCACCTAACCACCCATCTATCCACCCAATTATCCACCGATCCATCCATCCACCCACGTATCTACCTACCCACTCATCCATCCAGCTGCCCATTCACCCACACATCCAGTATGGAAAGATTTATGTCCTGCCATCAGGCAAGTAGAGGGTGAGGTAGAGTGTTTCCCTGTATTTTAAGGGTCTTTAATTTAACAATCCTCAATATTTTAGGGAGAAATACTTTTATTTCCTTCAAGGTCATGGAAACCCACAGAAGGAGAGCCTTCCCTGCCACATCTTTGACCAGGCTTGCTGGCCTGGTTAGGGAGTAAGTGGAAGTTAGGTGGAGTGGCAGATGCCCACCCAGCAGCCATTCCCAAGACCCTCCTTCCCTGACACGTGGGGGTGGCTGTTTGCAGTACACAATACAATGAGTTCATCTTGCTGTTTCCTTTCCTGGGTCAGTTGCCCTTGCCAGCCACCTCTGCAGTAGGTGAGGCCATGGGGCCAACTTCTAATAGGAAGGTGAGCAGAGATGCGGCACTTCCCATCTAGGGCAGTTAAAAACCGGTGCACAAAGGCCAGGCGTGGTGGCTCATGCCTGTAATCCCAGCACTCTAGGAGGCAGAGGCAGGCGGATCACCTGAAGTCAGGAGTTTGAGACCAGCCTGACCAATATGAAGAAACACCATCTCTCATATGATGAAACCCCATCTCTACTAAAAATCCAAAAAAAAAAAAAAAAAAAAAAAAAATTAGCCGGGCATGGTGGCATGTGCCTGTAATCCTAGCTACTCAGGAGGCTGAGACAGGAGAATTGTTTGAATCCGGGAGGCGGAGGTTGCAGTGAGCCAATATCGTGCCATTGCACTCCAACCTAGGCAGTAAGAGCAAAACTCCGTCTCAAAAACAAAAACAAAAAACAAAAAACAAAACCGTGTGCCATTTCTGTCTCTCTCTTCCCCTGCTGCAGTGATGGTGGATGCTACATGTTCCAGATACAATACAAGATGAAAGAGGGCCACCAACACACAAAGATTGTCAGGCAAGCAAGAATTAAACCTCTGTTGTGTTCAGCCACTGAGATTTCAGGACTTATTTCTTACCAAAGCCTAGCCTGGCCCATCCTAATACATTTTATATCCATTTCTAGTCAATGACATGTAAGGGACATGTGCTGTGGAGTTTCCTTATAGATATTTCCATTTCCAAAGAATGGATTTTCCAATAAAACAAAAGAAGCATATGGGGAGCGCTCATTCATGACCCTGGCTAGCTGTCTTCTTGGTTTTGAAGAAAAGTCTCATTAGAGTGTGAGACTTGGAACTGTAGCAGTCCACATGTGAACTTGAGCAGAGTGATAGAAATGAGAGTCCAGAGCCCTAACCTTGTGAAACTGCTGATCTATAAACTGCAAGCATCTGATTCCATACTTCTTTTTAAAAAGACAATAAATGTCCTGATGGTGTAAGTATTTTCTGTTATTTGCATTTGAATGCATCTGCGTTGATACTAGTTGCAAGTGAGGATGAGAGATGGTGATAATGGACAAGTAAAATGAATGGAGGTTCTGGGGGCAGGTCATGTCACTTTCTTCTCTCACATTCTCTCCAGCTCTATCCACACCAGTCATTGCTGAGAAATGAAAATAATCCGGGACAGTATTTGCCATCTGCAAAGTGCTTTCACATACATTTTCTGGCTTTAGGGTGACAGAAGAGTGGCCACATAATGTAGGGGTTGATAGCTCAGCCTCCAGAGGCAGACACACTTGGGTTCACATTCTGACTTGCCACTCTTTTAGCTGTCTGACCTTGGACAAACTCTCTAAACATAGCTTTCTCGTCTGTATAATGGAACCATTATAGAAACTCTCATATAGTGTTACTGTGAGAATAAAATGACATGACGCATATGAAGTGTTTAATGTATCACCTGGAATACTAAAAACACTTAATATACAGGAGCCCCTGGGATATATTGGATTTTGACTTTCTTTTCTTTTTTGAGATGGAGTCTCACTCTGTTGCCTAGGCTGGAATGCAGTGGTGCAATCTTGACCCACTGCAACCTCCACCTCCTGGGTTCAAATGATTCTCCTGCCTCAGCCTCCTGAGTAGCTGGGATTACAGGCACCTGCCACCATGCCTGGCTAATTTTTGTATTTTTGTAGAGACAGGGTTTCACCATGTTGGCCAGGCTGGTCTTGAACTCCTGATCTCAGGTGATCCACCTGCTTCAGCCTCCCAAATTGCTGGGATTACAGGCGTAAGTCACCATGCCCAACCTGGATAATATCCTAGGATGTTATGGGATAGGCATTAATATTCCTATTTTGGAGTTGAGGAAACTAAAATTTTTACAGAATTTAAGAGACTGGCTCAAAGTCAGAACAAGAATTTGAATCCAGGTCTGGTAGTTCCCCTTTCAAAGCTCTTTGCACAGTAACATGATGTAAAACAAGTAGTAAAACAAAAGAAAATGTTTAAATTGATTGGGCCGGGCATGGTGGCTTAAGCCTGTAATCCTAACACTTCAGGAGGCTGAGGCGGCAGGAGGATTGCGTGAGCCTGGGAGTTCAAGACCAGACTGGGCATCATAATGAGACCTCATCTCTACAAAAGAAATCGTTTTAAATTTTGAGGTGCTTCTCTTTTGAGTGCCAATAAAGAGAATCACTCCCATAAAGTTCATTCCTTCAAGGGAAGAAATTACTACTGTAGCATATATGCAACATATTGTTAAATTCATTTAACAGATCAAAACTTAATTAACAGATTGTTAAGTTTATGCTGATAATAATATACTCTACAAGGTTATTTCTTACTCCTCTATTATCAGCTTCTCCTGCCCCTTACCTCTACCTTATAAAAGTCAAGTGAAAATGCATACCTTCATAACCCAAGCAAGGTAGTACATGTGCCATTATGCATAATTTGTGAATCAAACGGAATAATAGCCTTTTCCCCCCAAGGCTTTTCTTCTCCTTCATTAAAACCTTTAGTTTAGAGGCCAGGCCTGTAATTCAAGCATTTGGGAGGCTGAGGGCAGGGGATCGCTTGAAACCAGGAGTTTGAGACCAGCTTGGGCAACAAAACCGGACCTTGTCTCTGCAAATAATATAAAATTAGCAGCCGGGAGCTACTAAAGATACAAACATTAGATGGGCGTGGTGGTGCGCACCTGTAATCCCAGCTACTCAGGAGGCTGAGGCAGGAGAATCGCTTGAACCTGCAAGGTGTAGGTTTCAGGGAGCCAAGATGATGCCATAGAACTCCAGCCTGGGTGACAGAGCGAGACTCCGTTTCAAAACAAAATTTAGCTGGGCACACAGTGGCACATGCTTGTAGTCTCAGCTACTCAGGAGGCTGAGTGGGAAGATCATTTGTGTCCAGGAGTTTGAGGATGCAGTGAGTTAAGATTGCACCACTGGACTCCAGCTAGGGCAGCAGAGTGAGACCATGTCTCCAAACAACAACAAAAAAACCTTTGTTTATTATCTCCTCTGATAGTTCAGCATTTAAAATAGTTTACTTACTGTATTTTTGAAGCTAAGTGACTCTCAACATCAAGTTAATAGAATATGAAGGAACGCCTTTCACTGTATCAGAAACTGGATTGATTTACTGCCCTTCCTCTACAGCCTCATCCTTTGACATCAGAAAGTGACCAATAAAATACAGGGCATGTTTTTCTTTAAGCTCTGCCCAGTGACTCACTTGCAACCTAAGTCCAGGAACAAATACTATTAATACTTAAATAGCGTTTGTTTTCTTAAACCTAGCTCAGTGTCTCGCACGTCCCTGTGAAGAGACCACCAAACAGCCTTTGTGTGAGCAACAAGGCTGTTTGTTTCACCTGGGTGCAGGCGGGCTGAGTCCGAAAAGAGAGTCAGCGAAGGGAGATAGGGGTGGGGCTGTTTTATAGGATTTGGGTGGGTAGTGGAAAATTACAGTTGAAGGGGGTTTTTCTCTTCCGGGCAGGGGCGGGGATCACAAGGTGCTCAGTGGGGGAGCTTCTGAGCCAGGAGAAGGAATTTCTAAAGGTTAATCGCCCAGCTAAGGTGGGACAGGAACAAATCACAATCGTGGAACGTCATCAGTTAAGGCAGGAACCGGCCATTTTCCCTTCTTTTGTGATTCTTCACTTGCTTCAGGCCATCTGGGTGTATACTTGCAGGCTTGGGCTCAGAGGCCTGACACTCTGTCATCACCTTGTTTGGAAAGCCTGTCCTCTCTTATCCTTGGGGTGACTTTAATGGGGCATTGACCTCATTGTGCTGCCATTGATCTGCATTGATGTCTGCCTGGCCACGGCTCTGCCAAAGACGATCTCTGCTTGACTCCTCTCCATCTCTAGTGCCTTGCACCGCACCTTGCCTGTTGCAAATGGGTAAAATATTTGCTGAAGCAAGTGACAAGGTCAGTGCTTGATACATCCCCTGAAAGGGATGAGATTTCTTCAGGAAATTTACCTGTAATACCTGCTGAAACGTTTTAGTGGGAGATGTGCTGCTCCTGGGGTGAAATCAATCTAGTGAACCTGGCAGGTGAGGAGGTGAAGGCCATGATCAGATGCTAACTCATTCTCCTTGGTGCGTGCCATTCCTTCTTTCTATGGTTGCTTGATTTGGGTGACACGACATGAATGTGATTCTCTCTGAGCGTGCCTATCCCCAGGGCTCAGTCTTCTCTACTCCTTTCTTTGTCATCTCTCTGGATTCTGTCTAGGCATTCTACAAAAACCCCTAGCTTGGTCTTGATCTTTCACCCTTGTTTGGGTGTTACCACAAGAGTGGCAGGTGGGATGGCAGACAGGATGCCCCTTGGATGTCTAGCGAATATTTCCTAGTCAACCATCAAAGCCAAAAATAATTAGATTCAAAAGCAGAGAGAACAGCACAGAGGACAAGGAAGAAGAAGGGAACCAAGCCAATAAACCACTAGGTTTGCCTTAGGAAGACGAAGCACTGGGGGGACTAGAAAGAACCAAATTGCTGGAATTGTGGCATACAAGCCCAGATGGTAGGGGCCCTAACAACCATTGCCTTCGGGAGCCTGGGCCTCGTTCCCTCTCCTGCAAATCTGCTCTGTGACCTTGGAAAAGTCACTTTCCTCTCTGGGACTCCATTTCATCAGGGTTAAGTGAGATCAGAGGTTTCCAATCTTAGTAATGCATCAGGATGCTTTGGAGAGCTTGTTAAAAATGCAGCTTCTTCCAGGTGTTCTGAGTTAGGGGAAGCCAAGGAACCACCGTTTTCAACAAGCTCCATGAGTGAGGGATTTCCTGGACCAAAGACACTGGAGTAGATGATCTCACAGTTCCTTTCCAGCCCTGACACTCCCTCGGTTGTTTGGTTAGGGGAGCAGAGGGTAGCCAGGAAATGCTGGCAGCCAGCCAGCTCTCCGTCCAAGAAGTGTAGGCAGGAAAGAAGCCAGATGGCAGATGGAAGGGAAGGGTCAGGGAGGGCGGTGTTCGCGGTGTCGTTCACATCAGCATCTCTTTAATTGAACTGGACGTGGGGAGGCCTCCGGCGTAAGACCCGGGAGGGAACCAAGCACCTTCCTTGGTTTTCCTCCCACCCCAGCCTGAGCAAATCACTTTTCTTTTGCCTCATTCAGATGCTCCAAACAAACGTTACAAACCGAAAAATGTGTTTGTCCCACAGTGTTAAAACTTTTATTAGATTTCATATTTTAAAATTCCAACAAGCAAACAAACAAATGAAATTCCAGATTTCTCTTGGAAAATCGAAAAGGATCAACCACACTAGACTCAGAGCGCCCTGGGACATTAGCTGGCGCTGAGCAGCTGCGCCCCCTTTGGGTGAAAGCGTGCATTTCCAGCCTCTGCCGTAGTCAATGGCCTGCCTGACTCATGGTCCTTACCTGCCAGGCCCCCGTCAGAGGGGGCTCCCCTCACCCTGAAATTTCTTCTGGGATAAGCCAGAACAGCAGAGAACTGCTGGATGTAACTGGATATTGCCTGCCCCTGAGGATTATGGAGTAGCCTCTGGTATTGAGGTTTCTCGCTTATGTGTAAAGGTATTAAGAAATCAGTGGGGTCGGGCACGGTGGCTCATGCCTGTAATCCCCAGCACTTTGGGAGGCCGAGGCGGGTGGATCACGAGATCAGGGGTTTGAGACCAGCCTGGGCAACATAGTGAAACCCCGTCTCTACTAAAAATACAAAAAATTAGCCAGGAGTGGTGGCAGGTGCCTGTAATTCCAGCTACTCGGGAGGCTGAGGCAGGAGAATCGCCTGAACCCGGGAGGCGGAGGTTGCAGTGAGCTGAGATCGCATCATTGCACTCCAGCCTGGGCGACAAGAGTGAAACTCAGTCTCAAAATAATAATCATAATCATAATCAGTGAGGTGGGACTCACTGCTGTGTTTACGACAGGTAAACTGCTATGGGACTCACTGCTATGGAGAACATCGACCACTACACTACATGGTTTCTTCTCTGTGGAGCCCCAGTGGAGGAATGGATTTCTTTAGTCTCAGTACCTGGAGTGCTATAGTTATGTTTCTTCTGAGGATCAGTTGTGTTTTTAAGTCCTCTAAATGGTGTACAGGATGGTTTCTTTTTTTTCTTCTTCTTCTTCCTTTTTTTTTTTTTATACTTTAAGTTCTGGGTTACATGTGCAGAATGTGCAGTTTTGTTACATAGGTATACACGTGCCATGGTGGTTTGCTGCAGTCATCAACCCATCACCTACATTAGATATTTCTCCTAATGCCGTCCCTCCTCTAGCTCCCCACCCCCAACAAGCCCCAGTGTGTGTGATGTTTCCCTCCCTGTGTCCATGTGTTCTCATTGTTCAACTCCCACTTGTGAGTGAGAACATGTGGTGTTTGGTTTTCTGATCTTGTGATAGTTTGCTGAGAATGATGGTTTCCAGCTTCATCCATGTCCCTGCAAAGGACACGAATTCGTCCTTTTTAATGGCTGCATAGTATTCCATGGTGTATATGTGCCACATTTTCTTAATCCAGCCTATCATTGATGGACATTTGGGTTGGTTACAAGTCTGTGCTATTGTGAACAGTGCCACAGTAAACATATGTGTGCATGTGTCTTTATTGTAGAATGATTTATAATCCTTTGGGTATATACCGAGTAATGGGATTGCTGGGTCAAATGGTATTTCTAGTTCTAGATCCTTGAGGAATCACCACACTGTCTTCCACAATGGTGAAACTAATTTACATTCCCACAAACAGTGTAAAAGTGTTCCTATTTTTCCACAACCTCTCCAGCATCTGTTTTTTCCTGACTTTTTAATAATTGCCATTCTAACTGGCGTGAGATGCTATCTCATTGTGGTTTTGATTTGCATTTCTCTAATGACCAGTGGTGATGAGCATTTTCCACATGTCTGTTGGCTACATAAATGTCTTCTTTTGAGAAGTGTCTGTTCATATCCTTTGCCCATTTTTTGATGGGGTTGTTTGCTTTTTTCTTGTAAATTTGTTTAAGTTCTTTGTAGATTCTGGATATTAGCCCTTTGTCAGATGGATAAATGGCAAAATTTACTCCCATTCTGTAGGTTGCCTGTTCACTCTGATGATAGTTTCTTTTGCTGTGCAGAAGTTCTTTAGTATAATTAGATCCCATTTGTCTATTTTGGCTTTTGCTGCCATTGCTTTTGGTGTTTTAGACATGAAGTCTTTGCCCATGCCTATGTCCTGAATGGTATTGCCCAGGTTTTCTTCTAGGATTTTTATGATCCTAGGTCTTACGTTTAAGTCTTTGATCCATCTTGAGTTGATTTTTGCATAAGGTGTAAGGAAGGGTTCCAGTTTCAGTTTTCTGCATATGGCTAGCCAGTTTTCCCAGCACCATTTATTGAATAGGGAATCTTTTCCCCCGTTGCTTGTGTGTGTCAGGTTTGTCAAAGATCAGATGGTGGTAGATGTGTGGCGTTATTTCTGAGGCCTCTATTCTGTTCCATTGATCTATATCTCTGTTTTGGTACCAGTACCATGCTGTTTTAGTTACTGTAGCCTTGTAGTATAGTTTGAAGTCAGGTAGCATGATGCCTCCAGCTTTGTTCTTGCCCAGGATTGTCTTGGCAATGCGGGCTCTTTTT
>NW_012103488.1:1319332-1320189 GCF_000951045.1 Mandrillus leucophaeus
GGAATTTATCCATTTCTTCTGGATTTTCTAGTTTATTTGTGTAGGGGTGTTTATAGTATTCTCTGATAGCAATTTGTATTTCTGTGGGATCGGTGGTGATATCCCCTTTATCATTTTTCATCGTGTCTATTTGATTCTTCTCTCTTTTCTTCTTTATTAGTCTTGCTAGTAGTCTATCTATTTTGTTGATCTTTTCAAAAAAACAGCTCCTGGATTCATTTTCTTGAAGGGTCTTTTTTGTCTCTATCTCCTTCAGTTCTGCTCTGATCTTAGTTATTTCTTGTCTTCTGCTAGCTTTTGAATTTGTTTGCTCTTGTTTCTCAAGTTCTTTTAATTGTGATGTTAGGGTGTCAATTTTAGATCTTTAATGCTTTCTCTTGTGGGCATTTAGTGCTATAAATTTCTCTCTACACACTGCTTTAAATGTGTCCCAGAGCTTCTGGTACATTGTATGTTTGTTCTCATTGGTTTCAAAGAACATCTTTATTTCTGCCTTCATTTTGTTATTTACCCAGTAGTCCTTTTGTTCAGTGTCCATGTGGTTGTGCAGTTTTGAGTGAGATTCTTAATCTTGAGTTCTAATTTCATTGCACTGTGGTCCGAGAGACAGTTGATTGTGATTTCTCTTCTTCTATATTTGCTGAAGAGTGTTTTACTTCTAATTATGTGGTCAATTTTCGAATAAGTGTGATGTGGTGCTGAGAAGAATGTATATTATGTTGACTTGGGGTGGAGAGTTCTGTAGATGTCTATTAGATCCATTTGGTCCAGAGCTGAGTTCAAGTCCTGGATATCCTTGTTAATTTTCTGTCTTGTTGATCTGTCTAATATTGACAGTGGGGTGTTAAAGTCTCCCA
>NW_012103488.1:1320982-1322258 GCF_000951045.1 Mandrillus leucophaeus
TGCTTGTGTGTGTCAGGTTTGTCAAAGATCAGATGGTGGTAGATGTGTGGCGTTATTTCTGAGGCCTCTATTCTGTTCCATTGATCTATATCTCTGTTTTGGTACCAGTACCATGCTGTTTTAGTTACTGTAGCCTTGTAGTATAGTTTGAAGTCAGGTAGCATGATGCCTCCAGCTTTGTTCTTGCCCAGGATTGTCTTGGCAATGCGGGCTCTTTTTTGGTTCCATATGAAGTTTAAAGTAGTTTTTTCCAGTTCTGTGAAGAAAGTCAGTGGTAGCTTGATGGGAATAGCATTGAATCTATAAATTACTTTGGGCAGTATGGCCATTTCACAATATTGATTCTTCCTATCCATAAACATGGAATGTTTTTCCATTTGTTTGTGTCCTCTCTTATTTCCTTGAGCAGTGGTTTGTAGTTCTCCTTGAAGAGTCCTTCACATCCCGTGTAAGTTGGATTCCTAGGTATTTTATTTTCTTGTGATTTTTGCACATTGATTTTGTATCCTGAGACTTTGCTGAAGTTGCTTATCAGCGTAAAGAGATTTTGGGCTGAGAGGATGGGGTTTTCTAAATATACAATCATGTCATCTGGAAACAGAGACAATTTGACTTCCTCTTTTCCTTTATTGCTTTCTCTTGCCTTATTGCCCTGGCCAGAACTTCCAATAATATGTTGAATAGGAGTGGCGAGAGAGGGCATCCTTGTCTCGTGCTGGTTTCCAAAGGGAAAGCTTCCAGTTTTTGCCCATTCAGTATGATATTGGCTGTGGATTTGTCATAAATAGCTCTTATTATTTTGACATATATTCCATTGATACCTAGTTTATTGAGAGTTCTTGGCATAAATGACTGTTGAATTTTGTTGAAGGCCTTTTCTGCGTCTATTGAGATAATCATGTGGTTTTTGTCATTGGTTCTGTTTATGTGATGGATTATGTTTATTGATTTGCATATGTTGAACCAGCCTTGCATCCCAGGAATGAAGTCGACTTGATCATGGTGGATAAGCTTTTTGATGTGCTGCTGGATTTGGTTTGCCAGTATTTTATGGAAGAGTTTCACATCAATGTTCATCAGGGATATTGGCCTAAAATTATCCTTTTTTTGGTTGTGTCTCTGCCAGGCGTTGGTATCAGAATGATGCTGGCCTCATAAAATGAGTTAGGGAGGATTCCCTCTTTTTCTATTGATTGGAATAGTTTCAGAAGGAATGGTACCAACTCCTCTTTGTACCTCTGGTAGAATTCGGCTGTGAATCCATCTGGTCCTGGAC
>NW_012103488.1:1323919-1342911 GCF_000951045.1 Mandrillus leucophaeus
ATGATCTCAGCTCACTGCAGGCTCCACCTATTGGGTTCACACCATTCTCCTGCCTCAGCCTCCCAAGTAGCTGGGACTACAGGCACCCACCACCACGCCCAGCTAATTTTTTGTAGAGACAGGGTTTCTCCGTGTTAGCCAGGATGGTCTCAATCTCCTGACCTTGTGATCTGCCCACTTCAACCTCCCAAAGTGCTGGGATTACAGGTGTGAGCCACCACACCTGGCCAGGTCTTGACTCTTTATCCTTTTAATAGGAGCATTTAGCTCATTTACATTTAAGGTTAATGTTGTTGTGTTTGAAGTTGAACCTGTCATTATAATGCTTGCTGGTTATTTTGCCCATTAATTGATGCAGCTTCTTCCTCGCATCAATGGTCTTTACAATTTGGTGTGTTTTTGCAGTGGCTGGTCCCGGTTGTTCCTTTCCATGTTTAGTGCTTCCTTCAGGAGCTCTTGTAAGGCAGGGCTGGTGGTGACAAGATCTCTCAGCATTTGCTTGTCTGTAAAGGATTTTATTTCTCCTTCACTTATGAAACTTAGTTTGGCTGGATATTAAATTCTGGGTTGAAAATTCTTTTAAGAATATTGAGACTGGGTGCAGTGACTCACGCCTGTCATCCCAGCACTTTGGAAGGCTGAGGCGGGTGGATCACCTGAGGTCGGGAGTTCGAGACCAGCCTATCCAACATGGAGAAACCCCGTCTCTACTAAAAATACAAAATTAGCTGGGCATGGTGGCACATGCCTGTAATCCCAGCTACTCGGGAGGCTGAGGCAGAATTGCTTGAACCCAGGAGGTGGAGGTTGTAGTGGGCCGAGATTGCGCCATTGCACTCCAGCCTGGACAACAAGAGTGAAACTCCGTCTCAAAAAAAAAAAAAGAATGTTGAATACTGGCCTCCACTCTCTTCTGGCTTTTAGAGTTTCTGCAGAGAGATCCACTGTTAGTCTGATGGGCTTCCCTTTGTGGGTAACCCGACCTTTCTCTCTGGCTGCCCTTAACATATTTTCCTTCATTTCGACCTTGGTGAATCTGACAATTACGTGTCTTGGAGTATACTCTTCTCGAGGAGTATCTTTGTGGTGTTCTCTGTATTTCCTGAATTTGAATGTTGGCCTGCCTTGCTAGGTTGGGGAAGTTCTCCTGGATAATATCCTGAAGAGTGTTTTCTAAATTGGTTCCATTCTCCCCATCACTTTCGGGTACATCAATCAAACGTAGATTTGGTCTTTTCACATAGTCCCATATCAGGAGGCTTTGTTCGTTTCTTTTCACTTTTTTTTCTCTGAGCTTGTCTTCTTGCTTTATCTCATTAATTTGATCTTCAATCACTGATATCCTTTCTTCTGCTTGATTGAATTGGCTATTGAAGCTTGTGTATGCTTCACGAAGTTCTCATACTGTGGTTTTCAGCTCCATCAGGTCATTTAAGCTCTTCTCTACACTGTTTATTCCAGTTAGCCATTCGTCCAACCTTTTTTCAAGGTTGTTAGCTTCCTTGCGATGGGTTAGAACATGCTCCTTTAGCTCGGAGAAGTTTGTTATTACTGACCTTCTGAAGCCTACTTCTGTCAACTCGTCAAACTTATTCTCCATCCAGTTTGGTTCCCTTGCTGGTGAGGAGTTGTGTTTCTTTGGAGAAGAGGCATTCTGGTTTTTGGAATTTTCAGCCTTTCTGCTCTGGTTTCTCCCCATCTTTGTGGCTTTATCTACCTTTGGTCTTTGATGTTGGTTAACTACAGATGGGGTTTTGGTGTGGATGTCCCTTTTGTTGATATTGATGCTATTCCTTTCTGTTTGCTAGTTTTCCTTCTAACAGGCCCCTCAGCTGCAGGTCTGTTGGAGTTTACTGGAGGTCCTCTCCAGACCCTGTTTTCCTGGGTATCATACAGCAGAGGCTGCAGAACAGCAAATATGGCTGCAGAACAGCAAATATTGCTGCCTGATCCTTCCTCTGGAAGCTTTGTCCCAGAGGGGCACTCACCTGCATGAGGTGTCTGTCAGCCCCTACTATGAGGTGTCTCCCAGTCAGGCTACACGGAGGTCAGGGACCCACTTGAGGAGGCAGTCTGTCTGTTATCAGAGCTCAAACGCTGTGCTCGGAGAGCCTCTGCTCTCCTCAGAGCTGTCAGGCAGGGACGTTTAAGTCTGGAGAAGCTGTCTGCTGCCTTTTGTTCAGATATGCCCTGCCCCCATAGGTGGAATCTAGAGAGACAGTAGGCCTTGCTGAGCTGCGGGGGCACTCTACCCAGTTTGAGCTCCCCTGCTCTTTGTTTACATTGTGAGCATAGAACGGCCTACTCAAGCATCAGCAATGGCGGACACCCCTCCCTCAACCAAGCTCCAGCATCCCAGGTCAATCTCAGACTGCTGCACTAGCGATGAGCAAGGTTCCATGGGCGTGGGACCCACTGAGCCAGGCTTGGGAGGGGATCTCCTGGTCTGCTGATTGTGAAGACCTTAGGAAAAGCATAGTATTTGGGCAGTAGTGTACTGCTTCTCCAGGTCCAGTCACTCATGGCTTCCCTTGGCTAGGAAAGGGGAATCCCCCAACCCCTTGTGCTTCCCAGGTGAGGTGACACCCCTGCCCTGCTTTGGCTAGCCCTCCCTGGGCTGCAACCACTGTCCAACCAGTCCCAATGAGATGAACCAGGTACTTCAGTTGGAAATGCAGAAATCACCCGTCTTCTGCTTCGGTCTTGCGGGGAGCTACAGACCAGAGCTATTCCTATTCGGCCATCTTGGAAGCAACCAGGATGGTTTCTTTGTGCCACCATCTGCAAAGCTCAGCACCAGACTCATGGCTGTCTTGGAAACTCCATGGCCTGCCTGGGGAGCTACCCTTATAAGTGACTCCATTTTCCTTTCTTAGAAGTGTCTTTTTCCTACTTATTTTTTATTCTATGTTAGTCTAAAATTTGTATCTTTGAAGAGTCAGATCTTTGATCTTTGTTAGAATAAACCAGAGTTTAAATAAACTCCTCTACCCTATGTATACTTTGATTATAGCAGTTTCTACAATGTATTATACTTACCTGTTTAGATGTTGGTCTCTTCTGCTAGACTGTGAAGATTGAGCTGCATTTTATTACCACTTATCACTAATACTGAGCCCAGAGCTTTGCATTTAATAAATGTTTGAAGAATGAAAGTAAAGATGTTGGAGAACTGGCATAGTGGGAATCTCCAGGTAACAGGTGGAAGGGTTGAACAAGGCAGGCCTTCTCAGATCAGAGGGGTGCAAGAGACTAGTTGGTATTTTCCGTTTTTCTCTGTAACCCAAGAAAAATTCTATTACTCTAGTTAAGGTTTTATTAAGGCTCATTTAAGGTTATTTCACTTTACACACTTCACTCAAGGTTATTGAGTTTGGACAATATGTAAGGGGTTTTCTGGCATGGTGGAAAGAAGACGGGCTTTGACCATGGACTTGGGTTGGAAACCCAGGAATGTCTTTTTGTTGTTGTTTTGTTAATGCTAGTGGGGGTTTTGCTTGAGTTTTCTTGCCTGTCAAAGTGGCTAGCTGGGCCAGGTGCAGTGGCTCACACCTATAGCCCCAGCACTTTGGGAGGCTGAGGCGGGTGGATCACCTGAGGTCAGCAGTACGAGACCAACTTGACCAACATGGAGAAACCCTGTCTCTAATAAAAATACAAAATTAGCCAGGCATGGTGGTGCATGCCTGTAATCCCAGCTACTCAGGAGGCTGAGACAGGAGATTCACTTGAACTCGGGAGGTAGAGGTTGTGGTGAGCCGAGATCGCACCATTGCACTCCAGCCTGGGCAACAAGAGTGAAACTCCATCTCAAAGAAAACACACACAAAAAAATCCAAGTGGCTAGCTGTGGCCCTTGATGAAGTAACACGTAACCACAAAATTAGCACATAGTGGGAACCTCAGAGGTTTTAGTGTTTCCCATGAAGTTCTCTTCTTTGAATGTATTTTTCTATCATCTGTTCCCTTAAAACATTAAGGGCTTGGTGAAAGCAATGGATCCTGTAACCCATCTATCTTTCCCTCCCTTCTCCATTTACCTCCATCTGCCTTCTGTCTGATGATGAGAATTACGTTTGCTGATATTAAAGTCACCAAGGAATCACAAGTTTGTGCGTTTGTTGAGGGCTGGACATGCACACACAGAATGTGGCTCCTAGCATAAATTCCTGCTCAACTACAGCAGACTTCTTAAGAAAAATAAATAAATAAATAAATAATAAAAACAAAACAACAAAAAATACCAAAACCAGTAGATGGTTCCAGTTCTGGTAATGACAGTGTAGCTTTTATCAGACCAACCCACTATTCAATAACAGCTATAAACGCTGGACAAAATATAAAAAACAACTGTTGATGGCAATGAAGAACAACCAAAGGTAGGCAGACACTGGAATGGCCATGGCTCTTGAAAGAAGGGAAGCAAAATGAGTTCTATCTTTAGCTGGCTTTCCCCCATGAGAATTATCTAGTCCTCACAGTGCATGGTGAAATAGAGCCTAAACAAATGTGGCAGTTTCAGTTTCCAAGAACACAACTGTATATTCTCAAAAGGAAAATAATCCAGATTTTCTGTAATGTATCATCTACAATGTCACTCCTATAATAAAAAATTTAATAGACATATATAGAAACAGAAAAATATGACCCATAATGAGAAAAATTAGCCAATAAAAGTGACACACAGATGACCTAGATGTTGGAATTAGCATCTATAATAACTGTTTTAAGTTGCTATGAATATGCTAAAGAATTTACAGGAAAAATGGACAGAATGGGTGAATAGAGAACTCAGTAGAGAAATGGGAACTCTAGTAAAAGAATAGAGATCCTAGATCCATGCTATCCAACGTAGTAGCCCCTAGCCACAACAGCCACAATGTGGCTATTGAGCATTTCAAGTGTGGTTAGTCCAAATTGGGATGTGCAGTAATTTTGAAATACTGAATTTCAAAGATTTAGTATAAAATAGCTCATTAATAGTTTTTATGTTGATTATATGTTAAGCGATAATATTTGGGATATGTATAGTTAAATGAAATATCTTATTAAAATTACACCAATTATTTTACTTTTTTATTTTTTGTAGAGATGGAGGGGTCTCCTTGCTGCCCAGACTGGTCTCGAACTCCTAGCTTCAAGTGATCCTACTCCCTTGGCCTCCCAAAGTGCTGGGATTACAGGTATGAGCCACTGCACCTGGCCTATTTTACTACTTTTGTTGTTGTTATTTTACTTTTTTTTTTTTTTTTTTTTTGAGACGGTGTCATTTTGTTACGCAGGCTGGAGTGCAGTGGCGTGATCTTGACTCACTGCAATTTCCAGTTCCTGGGCTCAAGTGATCCTCTCACCTTAGCCCCCTGAGTAGCTGGGACTACAGGCATGCACCACCATGCCCAATTTTTTTTTTTTTTTTGGTACAAACAAGAGTTTCTCCATGTTGCCCAGGCTGGTCTCAAACTCCTGGGCTCAAGACATCTGTCTGCTTTGGCCTCCCAAAGTACTGGGATTACAGGAGTGAGCCACCATGCCTTGCCTATTTTACTGTTTTTTAATGTGGCTACTGGAAAACAAAATTACATGAGGCTTGCATATTTCCATTGGACAGCACTGTTCTAGAACTGTAAAATACAGTATTTGAATTCAGAGAGGTGAAAATACTAAAATTAATTAATTAATTAATAAGATTCCAGGATGCTACTAGGTCAATATACAAAAATCAATTGTATTTCCAAACCTAGCAACAAACAATTAGAATTTTTTTTTTTTTTTTTTTTTTTTTTGAGACAGAGTCTCACTCTGTTGCCCAGGCTGGAGTCCAGTGGCATGATCTTGGCTCACTGCAACTTCTACTTCCTGGGTTCAAGTGATTCTCAGGCCTCAGGCTTTCCAGTAGCTAGGATTACAGGTGCACGCCACCATTCCTGGCTAATTTTTGTATTTTCTGTAGAGACGGGGTTTCACCATGTTGCCCAGGCTGGTCTCGAACTCCTGACCACAGGTGATCCATCCACTCGGCCTCCCAAAGTGCTGGGATTATAGGCATGAGCCTGGCCAGAAAATAAATTTTTAAAAGGCCATTTATAATAGCATAAAACTCAGATTGCTAAGAATAAATTTAATAAAAGGCTAAGCTCTATGCACTGAAAGCTGTAAAACATTGCTGACAACCGTTAAAAAGGAACTAAATAAATGAAGAAGCACACCATGTTCCTGGATTGTGCAGATGTCAATTTTTGAGAAATTGGTCTATAGATATATGCTATCCCAGTGGAAATTCCAGGAAACTTTTGTAAAAATTGACAAGCTGATTTTAAAATGTATATGAAAATGGAAATGTCCTATATTAGTCAAGACACTCTTGAAGAATAAAGTTGGGGGACTTACCCTGATTTCAAGACACAATAACACTCCACCATTAGTCTTATTAATTTTGTTAATTTATTGTGGCATTTAGTAATTTAGTTAATTAGTGTAGTTATTACTTAATTTAGTATGTATTAAGATAAATAGGGCCAGGTGCGGTGACTCACACCTGTAATCCCAACAATTTGGGAGGCCAAGGCAGAAGACTTGCATTTGCCCAGGAGTTTGAGACCAGACTAGGCAACACAATGAGACTATGTCTCTACAAAAAATTAAAAATATTAGCAGGGCATGGTGGCATGCGCTTGCAGTGCTAGTACTTGGGAGGCTGAGGCAGGAAGATCACTTGAGCCCAGGAGTTTAAGACTGCAGTGAGCTATGACTGCACCACTGCACTCCAGCCTGGGTGAGAGAGGGGACCCTGTCTCTAAAAATAAATACATAAATAAAAATAAAAATAAATTAGATTGCCTCTGGGAGAAGGGGATTCTGGATTAGAAGTAATTGAAGAAACTTTCAGAAATGTTGGTAGAAATAGTCTATAACTTTATTTGGCTGATGATGACAATGATATATATATACACATCTGTCAAAATTCATTGATCTGTACATTTTACTATATGTAAAATAATTGTTTAATAAAATACGTAATTTTTTAACAAAAAGCAACAGAGTGGAGTAATCCAGAGTGGAGTTACTCCCAGAGTGGAGTAAACCAACGGCAGCCCCAGCATGTTGGTTGGGAATGTAACTGTACAATGGAGAGAGATGAACTCTGGGACACACTGAGCTGAGTTTGTATCCTTTCTTTACTACTTATTAGTGGTGACCTTGGGCAAATTGTTCAATCTCTGCAAGCCTTAGTTTTCTCATGTGAAATATGGTGCTGGTGCTAGCATTTTACTTCCTAGAGTTGCAAGAAAGAGCTAATAAGTAGATAAAGTATCTAGCATGGTTTCTGGTACAGTTTATAGTCCCCCAGAACAAAACACACCCCAGGGTAAGTGGTTATCTGCCAACAGTGAAGGGGAGGGGGGGAAGGCTTTAATTATGAGAACCTTGAAGATTTTCAAGTCTTGGAGATGCCTTTTATCGATCCTTGCTTTGGTAACACGAGCCAGGAAAGTCGAATCCTTCCTGCTCTAAATCATCTACTATTCGGAAATATATAAATTCCCCCTCTACAGTAGCAGGGCTCAAGAGGCCTGCCCAATTTTTCCAAAGTATATTTTTGATATTGGCGCCCAGATGTAGGTGGCTAAAGTGAGCAGGGAAAGCTAAGTACAGCCCTCCAGTGAAACACAGAAAGTACAAGAGTCCTGAAACAAACTCCAGATCACCCTGTGTCTCTGGGAATCTTCAGAGGTCATCAGGCTGGTGCTTCTATTACGGTTTATGTCCTGGCCAGTTATCCCATGAGACCGCATCTCTTGTTCCATACAGGCATGGACCAAAGGCCTGGGTTCTCCTTGACTCCACTGCTTACTGGATGACCAAGACATTTTCCACATCTATAAACTAGAGGTAATGCTTTAAAGTTGTAAGGGAAGCAACTTCCTTATGGCATATATTTTTGCTTTAATACTATGGTCTTTGCTATAACATTGTGGATCAGAATAAGAACTATGTGGCTGAATATTTCCATATCTTTTGTTTAACTGTAGTTGAAGATCTTGTGAGCCTGGGATTAACAGTAATGGCAAAATTTTATTTCCATAAACAGATCTGTATAATTTCTACGGTTAGGAAAAAAAAAAAAACCCTATATAATTTGGCATGCTTATTGTTTTGCCTCTGTAACAAATAACTGAAATTCACATTTATTGATAAAGAGTTGTTATCTATTCAAGAAAGATGTCTGAAAGCATCTACTCCTTCTAACTCCTTCACATAGTTTTCGGTTCTGATGTATCTTTAACTGCCTTATCATCTTACACTGAGTGTTAATCTGTAACCCCTGATAAGTCCTTGGGGGTAAAAATCTTAGAATATCTATTTATTGAGTTGTAATGGTGCTTTATATATTCTGGATACTACACCCTTATCAGATACATGGTTTGAAAATATTTTTTCTCTTTCTATTGGTTGTATTTTCACTTTTTGGAGAATGTGCTTTGAATTATAAAAGTCTTGAATTTTTTATTGTGAAAATTTTAAATTTTGATTATGTCCAATAAATTTGTTTTTTTTGAAAAAAGAATGTTAGAATATAACATGAATACACTAGACATATTGAAACATTAAATAATTTTATTCTTTTCTCATTTACAGTAGCCCAGTGGTAAGCATGTTAGAAAACCTGAAGAAATTTAAAAGTTTTTGGTTTACAAATAGCATGTATAAAGATATCTATTCAGATAAACAAAGATCTGATCATTACATTGCCCAGCTTTAAGAATGCCAAAAATAAATAAAATACGGTACATCAAATGAGAGGCCTAGATGGGTTTATTAAAATTTATTTTAACAATTTTAGCTAACCAGCATGTGCCAATGTAATTCAAGTTACAGTTAGTGCCAGATAGTATGACAGAAAACATTGTGTGTGGCTGCTTAAGAGTATGCCTCAAACAGATCCTGTTTTGTGCGCAGAACAGAGTTGGGGAACACAGCTGGGTTTAGTTTCAATGGTAAGCAGCAACAAAGATCAAGAAAATCCCCGACTTTTTCTAGTAACCGCTCTACAATATGAGAAAAAATAGTATCTATCACCACCTCTTAACAATGGACATCAAAATTGGGATTGTAGGTTTTCTAAGTGCTTGGATAAAAAATGCTAACACAGTTAAGATCCTTGGTTAATTATCTTTGATTTTTCAAAATCCTCAAAACATAAGATATTTTGCTTGCTGGTGCATTAACCCATTAGCAATAACCTGAGCTATCTTTTCCTCACCAAGTATTTTAACAGTGCAAAATGTTAGTAGTCTCAGTAGATGCTGCTCACCACATTCTGTCATTGCAGCCTGATGATGAACCATGTCAGGGAGGTATCACTGCCAAGAAAAATGCACAGCAGCCTAAAAGGTACATGATTCACTAGCATGCCAGGGTGTCAAAGGTAGATAGGCAGTTTTATGCAAAATGTGAAATATATAATTCAAAATGCCCACAAGCTAACAGAAAATACAGTATTGAATCTTTTGATATAAAAACAAATACTTATTTTGCTACTTTGAACAGTACTCCACATGGACAAGCAGATCGCGATGCTCGGTGGCTGGATACTGTATATTGCACTTGGGACATTCCACCAGGCTTTCATTGAGTGCAGCAGTGGGACTTTTTGGCGAGGCGGCAACTTTTTCTCTCTTTTCAGTCTCTCCTTGGAAAGTGACTAACGGCTCTGTGATGGCAAACTCATGAAGCTGTTTCTGAAAAACAAGTTTCAAATAATAGCATTTGTAAATAAGGCCCATTGTTCAGCATTTTTCCGTTTTTTGAGACAGTCTCACTCTGTCACCCAGGCTGGAGTGTAGTGGCATAAACACAGCTCACTGCAGCCTCGACCTCCCAGGCTCGAGCAATCCTCGCACCTCAGCCTCCTAAGTAGCTGGGACTATAGGCACATGTCACCACGTCCAGATAATTTTTCTATTTTTTGTAGAAATAGAAAATTCTGCAAAAACTTAATTCTATGTTGCCCAGGCTGGTCTCAAACTCCTAAGCTCAAGTGATCTGCCCACCTCAGCCTGCCAAAGTGTTGGGATTACAGGCGTGAGCCACTGTACCCAGCCTGTTCAGAAATGTTAACTGTTCCATAGGTATTCTAGCTGCTTCAGCACTGTAGACAGATTTTCTTTTGAATTTCAGCTCCTCGGTATTATGGGGACAATATAGGAGGTAGCTGTGAATTTACCCAGATAACTACTATAATTACCCAAATTACCCAGAAGTATTGGAGTTGGGTGTGTATATGAATATGTTTTATTAGGACACAGAGTCAAATATTAGGTAGGTCTATATACAAGGCTGATTAAATTTGCTAGTTTTGTAAAACAGAGGCAACCTCAGCAATAAAGTACTATATGGAAACTAAAGGCAGCAAGGAATTTTAGGAGCTCAAACAACTTATACACAGAAATGACTAAGATATTGTATCATACCTTTGAGACTTTACTTTTTCGTGTTTTTTTCCTAAGAACTTGGAGTAGTTAAAAATGAGTATTTTACAGCACAGTGAAGAGGGTGACCAGCAGGAACAAAGTATAGGAAAATTACAAATTATTTTGCATACCCTCTGCTCCCTACACTTTGAATGGTCAATAACAAAAATGAATTATAAATTTTTATTTCAAATATTATAAATAGGTAAAATCAATGATATACTTAAGAACAGAGCCAAAAATATATTTTCTTTCTTTTATTCATACAGAAGTTACAAATGATTATTATTTTTACATTGCTTTTTTTCCTCCTTTGAAAACTGAGGAATCATATTTGTAACATTTCACTGTCTCCAAGTATTCTATAGTACTAGAATGAAATTTAAAATATGCACTAGTGGGACAGACATATATTCAAATGCAGACCCCCAACAAGTTTGGTCCAGAAGCTTATTAGTAAGGTGAGAATAAGTAAGTGAAAAACCATTTCCTCATAGAAATAATATTATTTAAAAGGTTCATGTTTTAAAAGATTATGTTTTCAGAGTGACTCACACAAACCTCATAATACATCTAAAAAGCATATGAACAGTAATAGTCCATTATCCCTAAAAACAGCATTTTTTTTCTTTTTTGAGACAGAGTCTCGCTCTGCTGCCCAGGCTGGAGTGCAGTGGCGCAGTCTTGGCTCACTGCAACCTCTGCCTCCCGGGTTCAAGTGATTCTCCCGCCTTGGCCTCCCAAGTAGCTGAGGTTACAGGCGCGTGCCACCATGGCCAGCTAATAGTTTGTATTTTTAGTACAGACAGGGTTTTACCATGTTGGTCAGGCTGGTCTCCAACTCCTGACCTCGTGATCTGCCTGTCTTGGCCTCCCAAAGCACTAGGATTAGAGGTATGAGCCACCGTGCCCAGCCTTTCTTTCTTTTTTAATAGATAAACACAATTTCAGTTCAGGATTCTGTGACTACCCTCTATTCTACCCTTTCGCCCCCAGCTCAGGCACGACTTAGTGCCTCTAGCATCACAGCAGCTGGGGTATTGGGGGAATGATTCCAGATGTGATCATGTCCCTCTTTCTGGTCCTCTGAATTGATGCTCGAAGGGCAGTTGCTTCAAATGAGGCAGGGCTCTGCCTACTGATTTGAGATACATCTAGCTGTTCGTTAAGCTGTATCCTTCTAAGTTCGAAACTGATCTGTCATATAAATGGGAAGACGAAGACAAACTGTAGTTTAATCATTCCAGACTCACCAAGGATTCCAACTGTGTTATTTGATTTCTTGCTTTTCGGAGCTCCTTAAGAATTATATGCAATTGATGCTGCATATGTTGACGGTCGAGTTTTTCATTTTCAAAGTCTAAAGTACATGCCTGCATCTGGAAAACGCCCAGAACAAGACCATTACAGCTGATATAGACTGTCTAGTTCTCTTGACTGGATGCTCACATTTTTTTATTAGCACAAGAAGAAAATATTTATTGTACTATTGTAGCAAGAATTCACCTGAGCACAATGAAATGTTGATGAACGAGGCAGCTTATGGCTGAGGATTTGGTTTATCCAAGGAGCAAAGCCAATGCTGAGGTATAGGTGAGGGAAGAGCAGCTTAAGAAGTTGTTGATTAGAATGACTCCTCCCTATCCACCTTTTTTAAGGGGGAAGAAGGAGAAGGGAAAGAGATAGCTATTCCCTGGTTTGGAATATACTAAATCTCAGCTTTACACCATTTATAGTACATTCTGAGACTAAATGGTGTCTCTCCAAGTTCTGCTTGAAATTATAAGGTAGCCCTAATTACGAGATATTGTTAGGCTAGGAACTACAGCCACTGGGGAAGAGCAAAATTTGCCAAGGCCAACATCTACCTGTCAAGAAAATTGCCATCACACCTCAAGAATCTGTTTAGCCTAAGGACAGTAACAGGAATAAGTGGCTAGCAGAGTCTCTTGAAATATCTTTTATATTGAAGAAAAAATACTTTTATTGAAGTATTTTAAAGACACTTTTCACAACTTTCAAATGCTTCTCCATACAACAGCGTAAACATGAGGAAAAACTGCATTTTCTAACAGGCAGAATTGAATTTAGGAGCAACCCCAATGAGTACCTGTTGTTCCAACAGAGCTACCCTTGTTTGTTCTTCTTGCTGCTTTAGCAGAGTTGTGTAAAGAAGCTGGACCTGTAGGATGTAAAGAGAACCAATGTTGTCACATCCGACCTTTTCCGGCATGACCTGGGATGCATGAAAAGCTCACATCACAAGTCTCACATCTCTAACCAGGAAAACACCTGCTAGTTGGGGGTGAATCATTCCAGCTGGCCATCTGATGGTTATCTAGGCCAGCAGCTAAGCAGTATACTACCCCTGCCGCGAGTTCCCTGAGGCACACAGACTGAATGCTGATCAACAGCACTGAACTCTGCAGCGGCCACACCCCCTTTCTTGGAGGTCCTGACATTTCTGAGTAGGATAACATGGGTGGCAGTGCTGGGCCGTTAGCCAGAGTTAGAGCAAAATTTATTCAGTGCACTTAATCTCTCCCTAGTATCACTGCTCATGCCTGTAGACAGAAGTGTGAGTGGTAAAGACTAAGATGGCAGGCCGGGCCCGGTGACTTGCACCTGTAATCCCAGCACTTTGGGAGGCCATGGCAGGTGGATCACGTGAGGTCAGGAGTTTGAGACCAGCCTGGCCAACATGGCGAAACTCCATCTCTACTAACAATACAAAAAATTGGCCAGCCGTGGTGGTAGATGCCTGTAATCCCAGCTACTTGGGAGGCTGAGGCACAAGAATCGCTTGAACACAGGAGGTGGAGGTTGCAGTCAGCTGAGATTGCGCTATTGCACTCCAGCCTGGGTGACAGAGCAAGACCCTGTCTCGGGAAAAAAAAAAAAAAAAAGACTAAGATGGCAAATGTTATAGATGGACTTGTTACTGTCCCATTACCAGCACTCTCAACTTTTGTAGGACTGTTAAAAATTACCATTAAAATAGGGGAAATAACTAGCATTTTCCTTGCTTAGTTTACAAAGCACTTTTACCTTCTCTCAACTCACCCTCGCCAAAGCCCTATAAGGCAAGCAGAGGTTATTACTAATTTGACAAGTGAATAACCAGTGAGTAGTCAGAGAAGTTGGGTGATTTGCCTAAGGCCATATATCCTGGACTAGAGACTAAGCATGGATTCCAAATAATGTTCTTTCCATGATTCCAGGCTGACAAGCAAAATCTAAGTTAAAGAGTTCCATCAAAGTAGTGTTCAATTCCAATAATCCTAACGTAGCAACTCCAACATTATTAAGATACTGTAGCATAAGGCTATGAGCATAACAAGAACATGGAAGATGCCATGTGAATTCACTTGAGCACGTATCATCACCATTAAGATGCCAGTCTAGGAATCAGCCTTGATTCCTCTCATTACTTCACGTCTTCTTTTGGCTTCTCACATGTACTGACCTCCTCCTCACCCAGAGCCTTTGTGTGTATAATTTCCTCCGTTGAGAGGAAGTCACCCACTTCACTGGGTCCTTCTCATCATCCTGAGAATTTTCTTTCTCTGTCCAAATGCCATCTCCTCAGAGAGGCCTCCACTGGTCCCCAATTTCCCTTTGTCACGTCACCTTGCTGCGTTTTCTTTAGTTTCCTTATTTATTGTTTATGGTCTGTTTCTGTTCTGGAATATAAACTCCCATGAGGGGCAGGAACTTGTTTTGCCCCTAGCCGGTTCTCTAGTGGTTATATAGTCCCTGACACTTAGAAAGTGTTCAGTGAACACTCTGAATTATGGATCCAGTTAAGCTTACCTGAGATAAGAGCTCTTCGGATCTCTTCTTCTCTTCTTCAAGTTTTCCCCTAGCAATATCATTCTCTTCCCTGAGTCTCTGTATCTTCTCTGTTTTATGCCTATCATCTTCCAGATGTTGCACATCTGCCTTTCTTTGTGAATACAACAGCTGATTTAAATCGTGAACTTCTTTTTGGGTTTCTTCATATTTTCTTCGAAATTCACTCAGCTCAAAACTCAGTTGAGTAATGGTTTGTCGTTCAACCTCAAGATCTTTTTTTGCACTTGCCAAGAGATCGTTGTAACATTTCTGCTTCTCTTCTTGAAGATAACCTATGACAAACAACATTATGGCACAACCCATTTTATAAAATAAATAATATTCCTGAGAAGTGAAACATCAAACATCTAAATGAATCACACTATTTCCTTAGTTTACAACATGAAGAGTCAAGAGATAGGGGCTATTGTTGATATTTGATGAAATAAAAAACAAGTTCAGGTATATTCGTTGAAGTTATAAAACTCACAAATAGAAGAACTAAAAACAGTAACATCTATTCTGTAGGGAGGGAAAGTCTAAAGAAGTTCAATCAACAAATAGGAATACAAGCTCATTATCTGTATATGGAGATAACTATCAAAATTAAAAATAGAAATATTAAGAGTAGTTGCCCTGATGGGAGGAAGAAACGGGGATTAGGATGGGAAAGACAGGGCAAGGCCCTTCTTAACTATTACATTATTCTAACAAGTGCTTATATGGCTTTGATAAAACAGACACACAGAGAAAGAGAGAGAGAGAGAGAGAACTGTATTACCAAAGAAAAGAAATTAGACTTAGCCCATAACTAAAATCCTGCTTTTACATAAACACATATTTTACAGAAGCAACTTTGTACCATTAGGGCTGACAGCTTTGAAGTGCCTCCAGAGACATTTATAGTTTCTTTTTAGCATCAGCTTTGTTTTAAATATTCAAATATGATTCTCCAGTCTTATGAGTCTTGTTCCCCTTTCTTTAGACTTCTGTATAAAATTCAAGGCTTTGGTCCCCTCCAAGCTGTCATTCTTTTAAGGAGAGCTTTGCACGGAGTTTCTCATTTTTTTTTTCTTAGCTTGTCATCTAGAATTGCTAAACCTATTTCTTCATTTGTAAAATGAAAATACTGACCTTTCCTGCCCCGCCTCTTAGGGTTGCTCGGAAACTCCACTGAGATCTATGTAAGGGAAACTGCAAAGCACTTGGCAAAAAGAGAGCATCGTGAATAAGAAATTTCATCTCAATTCTATACCTGAAGTTCAGATGATTTAAGGATCATCTATAAAAGGCATTCTTTCTCCTCGGGTTGATATGAATAAGTGCTGAAGGGAAGCAAAGTGAAAAGAGAACTGTGACAAGGCCAACTCTGGGGGAAGTAAAAGCTGGAGAAGGACTTTGAAGAAGGGGAAGGACATTCATGGGTAGAGAAAACTGAATGTGACTTCAGAACTGCCAAAGATCACCCGTTAGCCTGTGTCAGTACTTTCTTTTGATCTGAAAACGTTAGGAAATAAAACTTGCGAAAATGGTATTTCTTACTTCAGGGCTACAAGGCTTGCTCTTATTTTACTTTCTAACACATATCTATAAAAATCTAAATTTGATGAATCACTCCTTTTGGAAAATGTCAGGCCTGTCCCAAGAGAACATTTTTATACCAGTCAGTACCTTCTGATTCAGGCTTTTTTGTCTGCTGTGGGAGTGAATGAGCAGCTGTTTCCGTTTTCTTTTCCAACTCAAAGATTTTTGCTAAAAGTCCTTTTACATAGACTTCCCGCTGCTGATCATATACGAGCCACTGCTGATTTTTCTCCAGAGCCTTAATGGGAAGATGAAAGAAAATCAACAGTAAAATACAAAAACAAAATCTTAAAATGGGCAAGAGTGTCCAAGTGATGTAGTCTTTTCCAACAAAAACTCTCTGGCTCATAGACGAATTCTGGGCAACCATTCTATGTTACATGCCTTCAGAATACATAACAACATGACACCGTCATAGTTTATGTGGGATTAAGTTCATTTGTTTGCTTTTTTCAGTACACAACTTGCTTTGTGTGTGCGTACATATCATTCTCTGTAAACTAAAACACCTTTTGGGGCAGACATAGAGATGAACTGCTCAGAATCCCCCTTCAAGAGCCCAGTTGGCTGAGTGCAGTGGTTCATGCCTGTAATCCCAGCACTTTGAGAGGCCGAGGCGGGTGGATCACCTGAGGTCAAGAGTTCAAGACCAGCCTGGCCAACATGGTGAAACCCTGTCTCTAATAAAAATACAAAAATTAGCCAGGCATGGCAGCACACGCCTGTAATCCTAACTACTTGGTAGGCTGAGGCAGGAGAATCACTTGAACCCGAGAGGTGGAGGTTGCAGTGAGCCAAGATCACGCCACTGCACTCCAGCCTGGAAACTCCAGTGAAACTGTGTCTCTCAAAAAACCAAAAAACAAACAAACAAAAAAGAGGAGCTCTGCCCAGCTGCATGGTGAGTGCTTAGCTGATTAGCTGACAGCCCCCATCTGTTAATTCCTTCAAGTCCCTGTCAGCTTTTGAGCTGAGCTGGGTTGGCCCCAGCCAACAACTGAACAAGTGCCTAACGACTGCTGCCCAACAAGAACTCTGCTTTGCAGTACCCTCTGCTCTGGAGCCCGCCATGTGGTGACAGAGACGTTGCTAGGTTTTCATCATGATCTGATGGTCTCCCTGGCATAACTACTTCCTTTTTCCTTGCACAAATCTTGCTCCCAATAAACCGTTTGCACTCCTAACATCATCTCTGTGTCTTCTATAGAGGATCAAACTCAACAGCTACCTTCTCTCTTTACCACCAACTTTCATCCTTTATATGATCCTTTATAACCCCATTAAAAACTCCAAGCTGGGGTCAGTCACCTGTTTGAATAGGGGTTTCATACTTACAGTGAGTTGAATAATGTCCCTCAAAATTCATGTCCACTTGAAACTTCAGAATATGACCTTATTCAGAAATGGGGTCTGTGGGTCGGGTACAGTAGCTCACACCTGTAATCCCAGCAACTTTGGGAGGCCGAGGCGGGCGGATCACTTGAGGCCAGGAGTTCAAGACCAGCCTGGCCAACATGGCAAAACTCTGTCTCTATTTTTTAGCCCGGCATGGTGGCACACACCTATAGTCCCAGCTACTTGGGAGGCTGAGGTAGCAGATCACTTGAATGTGGGAGGCAGAGGTTGCAGTGAGCCGAGATTGCACCACTGCGCTCTAGCCTAGATAGTAGAGTGAGACCCTGTCTCAAAAAAAAAAGGAGGGGGGGGGGTCTTTGCAGATGCAATTAGTTAAAATGAGGCCATACTGGAGTAGCATGAGCCCTAAATCCAATGACTAGTATCCTTATAAAAAGGAGCAGACACACAGATATACACAGAGAATGGGGCCATGTGAAGACAGAAGCTTTGTATGGCAGGGATTGTAACCAGTTCATTTTACACCAGAGGACTTGCTATAAATCCAGAGCTCATAGTAATCTGAACTTCGAAGAACCTATAACAGTATCAGCAAAGTTCATTTTTTCAAGAGTGGAATACGGATTTCTGATTACTATTTGGAGAACAACACAGTAGCTCTTAAAATGATCTATTATGCATAGACAAAATTTTTCTATTTAATTTCAATCTGACAATATAATATAGTGTTTCCTTTTATAGCAGCCACTCTTTCCAGACCTCCAGTTCCACAATGAAGAAGACATAAGGAGCTTGAAGGTTTTGGGTGTCTATCAGGGCATCTGCTTTCCAGTGAGAATTTCCATCCTTTAAAGACACTGAGTCCCATATCCAGAAAGATCTACATATGTGGAAACTCTTATTAAGTCTAGAGAGTTTCTCTAAGCTTTGTTAGGCTCTTTCTACTAGCACCCTACAAACTTGTGAGCAAAGCTCCTGGGTATGGCACTTAAAGGAGTTTCAGTGTCTGTTTGCTATAGAATTAGCAAATGAATTAGGAAGAAAGAAACAGTCTCTGAAATCAAGGACTTAGTCCAGGAGCCTCAGTCACTTTACCAGACACTTTTCTCTCCACATCCATTAGGGAACAGTAGTCCTCTTTATATGGCTTAAGAGTCCATTTGTCAAGTGGAGATATTGTACATACATTTTGTATTATATATCGTCAATAATGTGAAGTTTTGTGGATGGCTGTTTTCACTGTAGTAATTTGAGTTTTGATTTAGAGTCTGTCTTATTGTTGAAACTTCATGGTAGATATATGATTGTTCAATGACTTTCTTTCAACTTTTGTGTTCGTTTGACATTTTTCATAATAAAAGTTGGGAAAAATAATCAGTGAACTGAGTAAAGTTGAGAAGATTGCTAGGATTCCTGGCCTATTTTAAAACAGGCCGCAGTAGTCACTTTCTTATTCAGCTCCACTGCCATCCCCAGTGAAGTTCTTACTCAGACCCTATGCATCTTTCAAAAGAAAGGACTTACGAGAAACCTAGGATCAGACTTAAATTTAGTTGCTAAGAGAGGAAGCACTGAATGACTCACAATGCACATGTATATCCAAATACCTATAAATTATGGTGTGTTAGATACTAAAGATACATAATTTTATACAAAATTTTACATTTGTCCACATTTAAGAAATATTTTAATACAAATAATTTAAGTCAAAATTAAATGGTCATGAATTTTTTTTTTTTTTTTTTT
>NW_012103488.1:1343846-1345463 GCF_000951045.1 Mandrillus leucophaeus
TTGAAACCCCGTCTCTACTAAAAATAAAAAAATTAGCCGGGCGCACTGGCAGGTGCCTGTAATCCCAGCTACTCTGGAGGCTGAGGCAGGAGAATCCCTTGAACCAGGGAGGCAGAGGTTGCAGTGAGCCGAGATCACGCCACTGCACTACAGCCTCGATGAGAGTGAGACTCTGTCTCAAAAAAAAAAAAAAAATGTCCTGTGGAATGCTATAAAGGTCTTCCCCCAGGTTTGACAAGAATCCACTAAATATTCTGTAGACAAAAATTCCAACCAATGTAGATTAAAATGTTAGCCTGTACTGAAGGAAAAAAAATGTAGGTCAATTGACAAAACTGCAGTAGGAATGGTAAATTATAGAAGTATCGTGTCCATGTTAAATTTATTAAACTTGCTATCTGTGCTATAGTTGTGGGCAAGAGTATCCTCATTTTTAAGAAATACACATTGAAGTCTATTGCCATACCACCCTGAATATGCTTGATCTTGGCTGATCTTGGAAACTAAGCAGGGTTGAGCCTGATTAGTACTTGAATGGGAGAAAAAATACACATTGAAGTATATGAGTTTAAAGGGCTGTGGATATGTACAATTCATTCTCACATGGTTCAGAAAAAAGTACTACATGTATATGTGTGTAGGTGAGGGTTGAAAGAGGAAAAAGAGAGTGCAAAATGGGGTAACATGTTAACAATGGTTGAATTTTAGTAAAGGGGATATGGACATTATAGGTTATCATACTCATTCTTGTTACTTTTCTGTTAATTTGAATGTTTGCAGACAAATAATTTTAAAATAATTATCACTTATCTTCCCTAAGTTCTATGCTTAAAATTCGGATATTTGAATTTAAGAGCAAGAAACACCTATTAAAACTGTCTTTTGGCTATTTGGTTTGATCTAGTTTATACTAACATAATTCTTAAATAAATACTAAAAGTACTGACATTTGACAATGCTTACGACATTAACTCTATGTAATTATTTCAACTGTCCGCCAGAGCGAAATGGTAACTGAATAATGATACAACTGGGCCTAAAGAAGGTGTACATAAGTTGTTAGGGCTTATTTAAATATAACAAATACTAATTCTGAAAATACATGGGTAAGCTTCTACAGGAAGTTTCTGCGAACTTTGAGAGGGTGATGGAACTAGAACTGCTGAGCTCTCAAAAGCCAAATAATGTGCCAGTGTCGGGGCTGCAAGAAGTGAGATGTCTCTTTCCATGCTCCCTAAGTCCTCTAACTACAATTTTCCTCCTGGTCTCAAACATTTGCTGAAATTCCAAACGGAAAACCAGAGCTAAACCACTTCTTGCTCCTCAAATATAAGTTAATGGTTCTGGCTGGGCACAATGACTCACATCTGTAATCCCAGCACTTTGGGAGGCCGAGGCAGGCGGGTCATCTGAGGTCAGGAGTTGGAGACCAGCCTGGCCAACATGGCAAAACCCCGTCTCTACTAAAAATACAAAAATCAGCTGCGCATGGTGGCGCACACCTGTAATCTCTGCTACTCAGGAGGCTGAGGTATGAGAATCACTTGAACTCAGGAGGCGGAGGTTGCAATGAGCCAAGATCATGCCACTGCCTTCCAACCTGGGTGACAGAGTGAG
>NW_012103488.1:1345513-1347314 GCF_000951045.1 Mandrillus leucophaeus
GCATGGTGGCGCACACCTGTAATCTCTGCTACTCAGGAGGCTGAGGTATGAGAATCACTTGAACTCAGGAGGCGGAGGTTGCAATGAGCCAAGATCATGCCACTGCCTTCCAACCTGGGTGACAGAGTGAGACTCCATCTCAAAATAATAATAATAATAATAATAATAATAATAATAATAATAATAATGTTATGGTTCTGAAAGGGTGGTCCAAGGACCAGCAGCAGCAGTAGCAGCTGGTAACTTACTGGAAATGCAAAAAATCTCAGGCACTACCCCAGACCTAGCATATTAAGAGTCTGTGAATCTTGCTCAGTCTAGAGCACCATTTGTAGAAGAGTTGGGTTAAATTTTACCCCATATATATAAAAGCCTTTTTCTAAGACAGAGGAGACAAGCACAATGTGACCCTTAAATAAGCTGAGAAGATAGAACAAAAAGCTTGGGCTTACATATGCAGTATTTCAAAGTGAATTTCATAAAAAAGAATCATCATTATCTAAAAATACCCTCAGGTGATATCTGAAGCAGTTAGCACCGAGATGCCTAAAAAGCAGATGTAATCTTCGGATAATGGCATCTATTTTCAGGTACTTTTCTAGAAGAGACACCAGTAAAATTCAAGAAACTTCCCAAGATTCCATCCAGTCATTCTTTCAAATGTTCTAGACACTGAGGATATAGCAGTGTACAAAACATGCAAAAATCCTTCCCTCATATGACTTCTATTCTGATGGAAAGGTCGAACATTAGACAAGAGAAATTAAACAGATTGTAAATTTAGCCGTAGTATGTGATGAGGAGGGAAAAGCAGGAGAAAGGAATAGGAATTGTCTGGGAGCTATAATTTTAGATAAAGTGGTCAGGGAGCCCCCATTCTGTCCACCCCCTGGCCCCAAGAAAGTAGCATTTAAATAAAAACCTGCATGAGGTAGGCAGGAAATCATGAAGACATCTGGGGAAGAGTGTTCCAGGCAGAGGGAACAGAAAGAGAAAAGGTGGTTTATTCAAGGAGTAGCTGGAAAGCCACTGTGGTGGAGGTGGAGTAAATAAAGAGGAATGCAGGAGCTGTGTAAGGTATTTCTAGATATGCGGATCTAATGCATAGGTATGGATATACATAGAATAACAAACTTCAGTGTAATAAGACACAGAATTTTTCCTTTTCATTCCAGTTACCTCTAGGTAAATTATGTACTCTGATAAGAGTACTTGGCTCCTGGCTAGATATCCAAGAGATTTAAATTCTTCTTTTGAAGATCAAAAAGACTTCAAAGGATACTTGATAGATGAAGTAAAACAGAAATCTTAAGAACATGCTTATATCAGAAAAGACATGCCAGTAATATTTCTGGAACCAAAATACCAACCTACTGACCTAATAGTTAAGTCAGAAACTTTATACTTCATATCTCTAAAACTTGAAAAAAAAATACACTGTAAATAGCAGTCCTGTGTCCTCAATTTATTCCATTCCCAATAAAACCCACCAATCCATTTATAAGTTTGAAATAATACAGCTTTACTGTATAATTAAAATAACCTCATATCAAATTCTAGATAAAAGAAGTACTAAGTGTACAAAGAACATGTTTCCTTTTCAACCTATGAAAGCAAACCTTAGTTTCAAGAGAAGGATTCAAACCAAAGAGAGCATCTTGCATGGATAAACCAAAAAAGAATATACTATAAATTAAATTACATTATAATAATAAAATGGAGGCCAGGCACAGTGGCTCATGTCCTTAATCCCAGCACTTTGGGAGGCCGAGGCGGGCGGATCACCTGAGGTCAGGAGTTC
>NW_012103488.1:1349114-1358434 GCF_000951045.1 Mandrillus leucophaeus
AGTCCCAGCTACTCGGGAGGCTAAGGCAGAAGAATCACTTGAACCCGGGAGAAGGAGGTTGCAGTGAGCCAAGATCAGGCTTACGTCTGTAATCCCAGCACTTTGGGAGGCCAAGGCAGGCAGATCACCTGAGGTCAGGAGTTCAAGACCAGCCTGGCCAACATGGTGAAACCCCATCTCTACTAATAATACAAAAATTACTCCAGCCTGGGCGACAGAGTGAGACTCCATCTCAAAAAAAAAGTACTAATTATTAGTTAGTATTAGTTCATATAGATTATATGGGACTCAAAAATTATTTCTCTCCTCTTTTCATTTTCTCAGAGGAATAAAAGAGACGTAGGTGGCTAGGTAGCCAGGCTGGCCAACAAACATAGAAAAAGCTGTATTTCAGTCTTTTAATAGCTATAAGAGACTTGTGAATACTGGCAAAGAAGCTCAAAAAAATTATTTTTCTCCAAAGATGCTCTATTCATTCACTTTAATATGTAGCCCTTTCTCTCTCTCAATTCAGTCCTCGAGGTGGAAACTATGACAAAGATAGTTCTCCAAACCCCTTTCCTTTTACCCTGGGCACATTATAGACTATGATTCATAGCCTGCCCTGTGGTTAGTGGAGCCATGTTCCAGTGGAATGTGAGCAGAGGTGAGACATGTCAATACCAGGCCTGGCCCCAGAACCCTCCTAGGCAGTTCTCCACAGGCTCCATCTCACAGCTACATACAGAGGTCTTGGTGGGGGACCCCACCCTAAAGGAGGGTGGAGCCACTAGAAGGAAGGAACCTGGAGTCAAATGACTCTGTGGAGCAAAGCTTCCTCCACTCCAATCTGGACTAGACTGGCATGAGAGAAAAATAAACATTTGTTGTGTAACACACTGACATTTGGAAGTTGTTATAGAAGTCAGACATGCTAGTTAAATACAGAAATCAATATGGGTAGCCCACAAAAGTATTATAAGAATACATCTTTAAAAATTATAATTTCGGGCCAGGTGCGGTGGCTTACACCTGTAATCCCAGCACTTTGGGAGGCCGAGGTGAGCAATCACCTGAGGTCAGGAGTTCAAGACCAGCCTGGCCAACATGTTGAAACCCCGTCTCTACTAATAATACAAAAATCAGCAGGGCATGGTGGCAGGCGCCTGTAATCCCAAATACTCGGGAGGCTGAGGCAGGAGAATTGCTTGAACCCAGGTGGAGGTTGCAGTGAGCTGAGATTGCGCCATTGCATTCAAGCCTGGGCCGCAAAATGAGACTGTCTCAAAAAATAAAAAATAAATAAAAATTTTTAAAATTATAATTTCTACCAAGCTTGTATTTCACATTCCAAAAGTGGAGAAACTAACTCTTGAACTTCAAAGAAAAATTTTAGTCAGCTACTTTGAATCTGACTGTAATGTTTTATGAGTTTCAGTTCTGTGGAAATTCTCTAGAAAAACTTCGCCTTTTTGAATTCATCTGCAGAAACACTCAAACACCTATCTATGAAAATACACATAAATGTATAGGTCTGACCACTATCTCCCCTAAATGGGAAATAAAGTACAGAGAAAGATTCTTAACAGCACTGAGAGATATTTGAAAGCTATAGATGATTTTTTGTTTTGTTTTGTTTTTGAGACAGAGACTCACTCTGTCACCCAGGCCGGAGTGCAGTGGCACTATCTCAGCTCACTGCAACCTCCATCTCTCAGGTTCAAGCGATTCGACTGCCTCAGCCTCCTGAGTAGCCGGGATTACAGGCACGTGCCATCACGCCTGGCTAATTTTTGTATTTTTAGTAGAGATGGGGTTTCACTGTGTTGGCCAGGCTGGTCTCAAACTCCTGACCTCAGGTGATCCACCCGCCTTGGCCTCCCAAAGTGCTGGGATTATAGGCGTGAGCCACCACGCCCAGCCCATAGATGATACTAATGTTAGTATTATCGAATGTCCAAATCTCCAAAAGAATCAAAGGTCTGATCAGTAAGTAACCATTTACTGAGCACCTACTGTATATTAGGCACTATGTGAGGCAATTTACATACATTATCACATTTAATTATCAGTATTCCTATCCTGATTTTACTGATGTGGAAACTCAGGTTTAGCTTATATGTTTAAAAAAAGAAAGAAACTAAGATTTAGGACAGGGGTCTGGAGAAGTCTAGTATTGTCTCTAAGGCTATAAAGGTTAACAAATTTGTTCAGAGTCACAGAGCTGGCAAGTACAAAACCAAAATCTGAACTCACATGTCTACTTCTATATCCTTGTTCTTTCTATGACACTAGTGCCTCTCAAACAAAAGGGGGAGAAAATGCAAGAGCAGTTAGGAAAAGTATATTTGATATTATAATTGTATGTTTCAAATGTGAAAAATAACCAAAAAAATGAAGCCTACTGTTTTCATGATACAAACTACAGAAATAAGAACTCAAAAAAACCTTGGTAATTGTAAATACACAGTAGATTTTGTCTTTTGAATATTCCTCCAGGCAAATCAATGGTACAAGGAGTGGAGGGTACCATATTAACTATTTTTGCTTATAGAGAAGGGACTGGGCTATCAAAAAAAGTCAAGTGACCTGTTAGTATACTATACTAATCATTTGTCTGATCATTTGGGAAGCATGTATTAACAAACTCATTCTTCCTAAGAATTACAAACTGTATCAGAAAGAAAAAAAAAAAATCTGGGTTTAAAGAAATGATTAGCACCTGTGATAAACGAAGTGCACTGGTTTTGCTTTCAAGTTCAGCAATTCGTGAGGTTGCAGCAGACAACTGTTGTTTCAATACATCTTTCTCTTCAGATAAGGCTTTCAATACCTGCTCCCTCCTTTCACCTTCTTTCGTTGTCTCTTCCAGCTGTTCAAGCAATGCGGTAGTACTATATCTGGCCTTCAGTTGGTCTCTGAGTCGCTGTATTTCTTTGTCCTTCTCTGTGAGTTGATAAGCATTCTTCTCCTTCTCAGCCTCAAGGACTCGAATTTTCTAGATATAAACTAAGAAGAATCTTAGAACAAAGCCAGGTCAAACATCTAGCTAAACAATATATACTTCAACAAGCATTTATGAAGCATTTATTATATATCAAGTCAGCATTATGCTAAATACCAGGGCCAAAAAAGAGAGGAAGCCAAAGTTTTATGTTCAGATAGCTCACAGAGAAGTAAGTCAATGTATTAATGCAACGTTGTAAGTGCTGTAGTTAAGACAGATTAAAAACTGGGCACAGACATGAAGAAAGGAGAAACCACCTCTATCAAGGGTGGTGAGAGAAAGCTAAAGAAGGGCTAGCTCTCCCGTGAGTATTTGGTAATCATTCTTCCATAATACTGGATCTTGTAAAAACTAAAAGCTAAAAGTGGGTCACACAAGATATACATGCTCATTAATGAACTGGAATCAGTGGAACTTAAAAGTTACAGAATATTTCAGCAGGAGAGGGATGCATTCATTAACCTGCTTACTTTTGATAAATGATTCCATATTGAATCTAGAAGGTGATCTCTAAAGGAATGCTTAACATCTTCAAACATTCACAAGATATGCAAACTGCTGCTGGCATAAAGGAAAAGTCAAATAAAAAGATAATAGAAATAAATATTAAAATTATAGGCGAACAGGGTCAAAACAGCATGAAGTTAAAACCTGCATTTAGGAAGGAAAAAGCAGCAGTTGTTCAAATACAAAATGGGGAAAATTTAAGTTTAGGGGGATGGTTATTCATTTGAAAATGAGCGGATTTTAGTTGGCCACAAGCTTAACTCAAATCAGTAGTATGAGACAGATAGAGAGTCATACAGTTTTAGGCTTTAATGGAGTACAGTATCCAGCTAAGTAGATGTAACACTACTATTTCAATCTGTGTTTGCCAGAACATATTTAGGATACTGTGTTCAATTCTAAGTGCATAATTCAGGAGGGATATGAATAAACTAAAAATTGTTTAAGATTTTGATAAGCCAGAAGAGCTGAAGAATATGAGCTTGGTCTGCAGAAAAGTTAAGAGGAAGCAAAATTTCCTTACATATCTAATAAGTTGCCAGTTTGCATAGGAAAAATAAGACTTGTTCTGTGTAACCTTAATAGGCACAATTAGAACAAATGGGTAGAAGTCATAGGAAGTTTAATTTCAATTGATTATAAAGGAACAAAGTACCCAGTGCTTCTCAAAAAGTGGAATGAAATGGAAAGCTATCTCTCAGGGAAGCAATAAGATTCCTTCACCAGATTGCAAAATAACCTTCATATCTGTGGATTGGTGATGACTGTTTTCTCAATGCTTGAAAAAGCATTTACCTCAATGTATGTTGTTACAAAAAATAAACCAGTTTTATTATGTGCCTGTTTAGAGAATTTAAAGAAATCATATGGCATAGTGTTTACCCATTTATTTTGTTTTATTTTATTTTATGTATTTATTTTTTGAGATGGAGTCTCGCTTTGTCACCCAGGCTAGAGTGCAGTGGTGCGATCTCGGCTCACTGCAACCTCTGCTTCTTGGGTTCAAGGGATTCTCCTGCCTCAGCCTCCCGAGTAGTTGGGATTACGAGGGCATACCACCACACCTGGCTAATTTTTGTATTTTTAGTAGACACAGGGTTTTGCCATATTGGCCAGGCTGGTCTTGAACTCCTGACCTCAGGTGATCCACCTGCCTCAGCCTCACAAAGTGCTGGGATTACAGGCGGGAGCCACCGTGCCCGGCCTTAACCATTTATCTTCTAAATACAAACAATAAAAGCACTTTTGCAAAATAATTAAATCCAAATTTGTGATTATATTTATGATTACATTTTAAGTCCCTCTAGTTCTAATAAGTTCCTAACTTCCTTACTGTCTATGCCATAACAAATTATAAGTTAGTGAATCTGAAATATAGTTGAACAGAGTGTAAATGCCAACACATCTAATAATTTTTCCTTCAAAAGCCTGAAAACCAGAATTACTTGGAAAGTAGCCAATATGCATGATAAAAAATGTTTTAAACAAGGAAATTTGAACGCTATTTAATACTCTGAAATGGACAGATTTGATTTTTTACATTTAGTAAATTAACAGGAAAACCAGATTATATAACTGTTGGGTAAATATTTTCTCTTCTCCCACAGTAAAAAAGACACAGAAGCCCAGCACAGTATCCTTAAAGTACATCAACGAGTAATACAGTACTCCAAAAAAGCATGGAATGGCCAGGCATAGAGGTTCACACCTGTAATTCCAGCACTTTGGGAGGCCCAGGCAGGAGGATTGCGTAAGGCCCAGAGTTTGAGGCTGCAGTGAGCTAGGATCAAGCCCCTGTACTCCAGCCTGGGCAAGAGTTGAGATCCAGTCTCAAAAAAAAAAGTATGGAAAATCGAATGCTTCTAAGTTACACTATCAATTTTAAAATGGCGAAAATAGCCAGAATGTTCCACAATCTTAAATACAGCATAACAAAAGTTATCAAGAATATTCATTATCAAGAAGCTATAGGAAAAATGATGGATTAGGTTATTACTTTGCTTTAAATAACTGAAAAAGAGACCATACTAAAGGTGAAACAGACTATGTGAAAGGTGCAAAACTATTCATCACAATGTCTTTATTTCCAAAACAAACTTAGTACCTGGTAACCTAAAAACACATACTCAATTACATTTAAAAGGTAAGAGGTAGTAATGACTAAAGTACATCTAAGACTTGGCAAAGTCAAAGTAGGAATTTAAGATTCTAAACCCAAGGTCAGCTTTCCAAAACTAATCAACTGGACAAGACAGGGAACACGGCAAGAGTAAGAAGGTAGCATCAGGAAATCTTCATGCATCGCTTTCTTGGAGAGCTTACAATTTAAAGGATCAGAAGACCATTTACCTCCACAAGTCTGTGTCTCTCTTTATCAGTCAGCTTTCCTTTCCCACTTGTGATTTCATCCACCGATGTCTTTAAATGCGCAATTTCTCCCTTTAATTTTTCTAATGTAGTTTCGGATTTGGAGTTACTAGGCTTCGATCCCCACTTACTTTTAATTAAATCTTTGGGACTTCTGGAAGACATCTCTGAAATGGTCTGTAAAAATTAAAATCAACTGTATAATTCTGAGTTTAAAAATTTAAATCTCAAGTTTGAAACAGGTCTAATGACCTATCTGCTGTAAATAGAAATGATATATCCAAACCAGCAGGATATGGAGAAAGATTGATGGAGGCTTCTGGGGTATTGTAACTTTTTTTTTTTTTTTTTTAAATCTCAGTTGTACTTAAATGGGAGTATTCACCTTCTAAAATATGTCAACTTGGGTCGGGTATAGTGGCTCACGCCTGTAGTCCCAGCACTTTGGGAGGCCAAGGTGGGTGGATCAAGAGGTCAGGAGTTCAAGCCCAGTCTGGCCAACATGTTTGAAACCCTGTCTCTACTAAAATTAAAAAAATTAGCAGGGCATGGTGGTGGGCGCCTTTATTCCCAGCTGCACAGGAGGCTGAGGCAGGAGAATCGCTTGAGCCCGGGTGGCAGACGTTGCAGTGAGCCAAGATCGCACTATTGCATTCCAGCCTGGGCAACAGAGCAAGACTCCATCTCAAAAACAAACAAACAAAAATGTCAACTTGTCCATTTATGTTTTGTGTGGTGTTCTATATGTGTAATTCTTCAGTTAAAAAGTTTTGTTTAAAAAACAATGAAGGGGTCCGCAACCATTAAATAAAGCCTGAAAGAAGTAGGTCACAATCAAGCACATATCTTGGCCCAAAATAGAAAGCTGTTGGTAAATAATGTAATTCTGAGTATATAGGCACTGAAATGTCATTACTCAACATAGGTCCTCTGTTTTAGAAGATAGCCTAGTTCAGATCTATCTTAATAGTCATTTGAGAGAGCACAGTGGGAAAAAGTGAAGAGAATCTAAACTAAGACATTTACAGGAAAAGAGGCATAACATTCAGGGGAGTCAGGCATGAAAGGAATTAAGAATAAGGGGCCAAATTAAGTAAGGAGAAACTCAGTATCTGCTAACAGTATTAGATGATGGTTTAGAAACAAGTATATAAACTTTATCAGGCAAAAATCTAGTGAGGCATACAATGCATATAAATAGTATACAAAAGTAACTCTAATTAGGGAGGTTAAAAAACATTTTTCCACTTCATGCATCCCAAGACAAAATAATGGCAGTGTGATTAAAGGATATAAAGGAGTATGAGCCCATTAGTGCACTCAAAAATTACTATAGAGCCTACTATTTACCAGGTATCCTAATAGATGCTGAATGTAAACTGGTTTAAAAAAAAAAAAAAAAAAAAAAGACATGTTCCCTGATGTCATGGGGCTTTCAGTGTAGTACAGGCAGGCAATAACAAGGAAACAAACAAGGGTTCATGAATTCTCAAACTGTAATAAATATTACACAGGAGAAGTACAGAGATAAATGATATCAGTAAAAACAGGAGAGACCTCCTTAGAATGGTAGCGAAGTGACTTTTAAGATTGTCCTGTGTGAAATCAGAACGTCTAATAGCACTGTGGAGACTGAGAAGAAATCATCTATCAAAAGGTTAGTCCTGGATTTTTGCCATTATAAAGTGAAAGATTAAGGTAGCTCATCCATCAGTTGAAGAAATGCAAGCTTATGGCGTCTCTCAGTCACCTACTGCCACAGGAAGTTCTTTCCTATGTGTTTCTGTTGATAACACACTGTTGACTTGATATGGTGGGTCGTAGGACAGAAAACTACTTTGCTACCAAGTCATTGAGACACAGAATGATGGAAATATAGATCTGCACAACGTGAAAGAACCCCGAAACATCTGCTTCCTAACCTTTGGACAGAAACTCTGGCAGTGAATGAATGACTACCGTTTCTAGCCTCTGGCCCAGACGGTTTGGATCTCCGCCACCACCTAGTCCCACCAACCTCCTTTCCCTGTATTTTCTTTTTTTTTTTTTTTGGCGGGGGTAGGGGGTTAGGGGCGGCAGAGTCTTGCTCTGTCGCCCAGGCTGGAGTGCAGTGGCACGATCTCGGATCACTGCAACCTCCACCTCCCGAGTTCAAGCGATTCTCCTGCCTCAGCCTCCTGAGTAGCTGGCACTACAGGTGCGCGCCACCACGCCTGGCTAATTTTTGTATCTATTAGTAGACCAATATTCACCATATTGGTCAGGCTAGTCTTGAACTCCTGACCTCAAGTGATCTGCCCGCCTCGGCCTCCCAAAGTGCTGGGATTACAGGGGTGAACCACCGCACCCTGCATTTTTCCCTGTATTTCCTATTCCAGTCATCCACAGGGTTCCCACAATTCAAACCTTCTTCAGCATGCCTTCCCTCTGTGAACTCTAATAAATGATATAGCTGTCCCACCCCCACCCCCACACAATCTGGTACCCAATTACACTCCCCGCTAACCTTTTATTTTTTTCAATTGTTCAACTGTTGTTTCAAGGACTGCACTTCGATTTTTTTTTTTTTTTTTTTTTTTGGTCACCCACAGAGCCTAAGAGCAAGCGCTAAGAAATGATTGGCTGATTGGCTGAAGTGACCTAAGTCATGCCGGACAGGAGGTGACAAAACAAGCGCTTCCCTCCAGTAAATGGTACAAGGCATCAATTACAAGCCGCATATTCTACAAGGCGACGCCAATCTTTAAAAATTCCCGCATAAAATCTCACTTGAGGAGACAGGAGAAGAGAAACTGCAAAAAAAAAAAAAAAAAAAAAAAAAGGCACTAGGTTTCTCATCTCTAAAATAAAGATGTTTGAGGAACACACAAGTAAAGTGCTTGCCAATCGGAAAAAGCCGTCCTAACGAAAGACCTTGGGCAAGTCACTTGGCCTCTCTGCGCCTATCTGTAAGGAGATGATACCCACCGCCAAGTCCAAAGGAGCGATCAAGAGAGAATGGTCTTGAGGCGCCCAGCCGGGTGCTAGCCACAAAGTGAGCGCCAGGGAAAAGGACTGTTATCAGGGCGGGCACAGATTGAATCCCGTGGACGCGATCTGCCCACTGACCTGCCCTCCCTGGCGGTCTGAACCGGCCCGGCCCCGGGGCTGCGGGTCCTGGCCGCCCCTCGCCACCCTCCGCGGTCGCCTCCCTTGGGCCATCTAGTGAGGCATACAATGCATATAAATAGTATACAAAAGTAACTCTAATTAGGGAGGTTAAAAAACATTTTTCCACTTCATGCATCCCAAGACAAAATAATGGCAGTGTGATTAAAGGATATAAAGGAGTATGAGCCCATTAGTGCACTCAAAAATTACTATAGAGCCTACTATTTACCAGGTATCCTAATAGATGCTGAATGTAAACTGGTTTAAAAAAAAAAAAAAAAAAAAAAGACATGTTCCCTGATGTCATGGG
>NW_012103488.1:1358484-1366820 GCF_000951045.1 Mandrillus leucophaeus
GGAGGGGCGGGGGCCGCGGGGCGGGACCGAGGGCTGGAACACCCCCTCCCCTGCCTGCCGGCTAATTCTGGGGCTCGGGGATTCTCTGCGGGCTCAGACCTAAACGAGCTTGGTGTCACGCAGTCAGGGGCTGGTTTTGTGTTTATACGCTTTTAGGAGGAAGCAAATTGCTATTTTTGATGGGATAAAACCAGTGACAGGGATGAACTAGTTCTGCGCTCTTGAGCATAGTTTATCCCTGCGTAAAGTGCGGCCCCTCCTGCCCTGGGACACCGGGATTTCACAAAGGAGCACAGCCCCCTTGTTATCCCCTCGGGTCTCACTCTGTCGCCCACGCTGGAGTGGAGTGGTGCAGTCATAGCTCACTGCAACCTCAATCTCCCGGGTTCAAGCGATCCTCCTGCCTCAGCCTGCGAGTAGCTGAGACTACAGACGCACGCCACCACTCCCGGCTAATTTTTTATTTAAAAATTTATAAAGACAGAGGGGTGGGAGGGGGTGTTTCCCACTCTGGTCACGAACTCCTGCCTTCTAGTGATCCTTCCACCTCGGCCTCCCAAAGTGCTGGGATTACTGCCCAAAATCAGCGGAACAGGAGGGAGTGTTAACCGGAGAGCTGAGAGGCACGCCCAGGCTGAACGCTGAGATTATGAACGCTAGCGGGACGGGCTTTCAGGCCAGATTGCTACCCTCCAGCCTGATATCTATCTATGGATCGATTCCAGCTCTTGATTCGCCACTTTGAGAACGTTACTGCCGAGAGAAGCACAGAAAGTGTTTGGTAGGGCCTCCCTGTCTCTCCTAGACCAAGCATAAACTCGCTGGAGATTTAAAACAGTAGATACACAGTAGCAAAACATCCTAGGAACGCAATGTTACACAAAGCTTAAAAACTCTAGATTAGGACTTTCTAGATTTAATTCGTTACTGCCCTGACTAGATGCGTCTCCTTGGATAAGTTTATTTAACCTATTTGAGCCTCGGTTTCCCCATGTGTAAAATGATGCAAATAATAATATTTACCTCATAGCTCGGTTATAAGGATTAAGTGAGGGAATCCGGCCAGGTGGAATGGCTAATTCCTGTAATCCCACCACTATTTGAGGACGAGGAGGGAGGATTGCTTGAGGTCAGGAATTGGAGACCAGCCTGGGCAACACAGAGAGATCCACCCTCACGCCACCCAATCCCTGTCTCTAATTTTAACACCTTAAAAAAATTTTTTAAATGAAGGAAATTCATGTAAAGTGCTTAACATTTAGTAGATGCTCAATTGATGTTAGCCATTGTTAAACAAAAGACAACACTCTCAAATGTTACTGAATAGAATGGATGAGAAAACCATGTGGGGAATTTTAAAGAATCAGAAAAACAAAAGGAAAACAGAATGTAAAACGACATTCGGTACTTTCTTCCAAGGAGCTCCCATTTCTGATGGGAAGGTGAACTAAAGTATCAGGTGGGATTAAGGTGGGAAAAATCAGGGCAAAATATAAATTGTCGTGTGAACATTATTCATTGCCCAGAGTTGAGGGGCAAAATTAATTTCCGCAGAAATTTACAAAGATTCTTAAAGAGATATAGAGAAAAACATTTCCCTGTTCACCTTTGAGCCAAATGGGGAGCAGAAAATGGAGGAAAAGGAGGAAGGACCCTGGAGACAGGTGGCACCTGGCAGACTAGCACCTTGGTAGCCAGCACCCAGGCCTGCTGTGCCAGACACTCCAATTCCACACCTCCCCTCCAGGACCTTCTTTTCTGGCTTAAGATCGCCCTGTGAGTGGGGACCTTGAGGAAGAGGAGCCGAACAGAGGCTCATTGGCCTGGGGGGGCTTGTTAAATTCCCTAATTGCCACTGCTAGCCCTGAAATGGAATGTTTGCTCTTTACAGATAGGGGCTGCCAGTCATGAGGTTGTGAGGAGCTGGTAGTTTCCACAAGGTCTCACAAGTACTTTGATGTTGATAGTTCACTCAGGGATAGTCTAGGATGAAGATTAGGAAACTCATCTTTATTCATATAAAGAGAAATGTAACAGCCAAGCTGACTAGATATTTATCTCAGCAGGTGAGCTCATTTTCTTCCCAGTAGGAACCCGTTCTTGGGAAACCAAAACAGGATCAAAAGGCTGCTGAATGGGTTTAAAGTTATTAAATGGAAATAGGGAGGCTGTTGTAGGTCAGAGCACCTATCACCTTTGAAGGTTACATCTTCCAAGGCAATGCTGATGAACACACAGGGCCTCACCAGCACGTAGTCCTGCACTGTCCAATAGAACTTTCTGCCGTGATGGAAAGGCCCCTCCTGATCTATCCAATATGGTAGCACTAGCCATAGCTGGCTACTGAGTGCTTGAAATGTGGCCACTGTTATTGAGAAACTGAAATTTTAATTTTATTTAATCTTAATTTTAAAACTAATAGTTAATTTATTGAAAAACTTTTGTTTTTCTTATTTTTCTTTTTTTATCATTATTATTTTATTGGAAAACTTTTAAGTATGTTTGGAACAACCTGGGTACAAAAACCTGTTTTGTCAATTGCAGATTTTATGAAATCTACATATAGATCAGGTATTTCTGAGGAAGATTTTATGTCCAAATTGAGGTGTGTGACTATACACAGCAGATTTCAAAAACTTAGTATGAAAAAATAATGTAAAATATTGCACTAATACTTGTTTATATTATTACATGTTAAAATAATATTTTTGATATATTGGGTAAAATAAAACATATTAAAATTGATCTCACCTAATGTGTTTTACTTTTTTTGATGTGACTAGAAAATTCAAAATGATAAATGTGGCTCATACTATATTTCTATTGCATAGCACTGGTATGCACACAGTAACTGTTCTTTAAATGCAGAATAAGAAGAAATGAATAAACTCTTGCCTCCTTTCAATCTGATTTCTCCTTAGCAGGGATTTTTTGTTTTAAATAATGCAAATGCAGTCTTGTCACATATTTCCCAATGCAAACACAAAACATTTGATGGATTTGCCATTGTTCTTAAAACAAGGAAAAAAAAAATCCTGCATCTGTCCTCTGGGGCCTAGTGGAGACCAGATTCCCAAACCAGTCACGCTTGACACCTTTCATTCCTTGACCAGGCAATCTCCTTACTGCCTCGGGCTTTTTCACAGGCCCCATCTAGAATGCTCCACTGTTATCTCCTTTCCTACTTGCCTGGTAGATCTTAGTTCTCACTGCTGCAGGGATGTCCTCGCTTTAGCTTGTACTTCTCCAACCATTCACCACAATTATAATTGCACATTTGTTTGTGCGTGATTCTTTGATTGGTATCTTTTCCCCTCACTAGGCTGCAAACTTCTTGAAGGTAGGGGCCACATCTGATTTTGCCAACCACCATATCCCCAAGCACCTAGAAGAACCACAGTGATTGAGAGAATTAGATCAAGGATGAATTGATCAAAGTCTCATCTGATCTAAACTATTACGGAGAAACAGACAAATGCTTTCCTCTCTTTCCTTTCTGTTATCAATATTCCTTAATGACCTAAAAGGATGCACCTTACCTAAAAGAACGCACCAAAAGCATGCTTTTAGACCTCAGCACCTTTTCAGGGTAGACCCCCTGCTCTTTCCTAAAGTTTATCTTCAGCCAGGAAGGGCTGCATTTTAAATCGGCAAATAGGGAGAACCCCCCTCAGCATTTAGCTGTGATCACTGCAGCTCTATCAGCAAGCAACATATCTGAAAATCATTTCAGGGGCAGGCGGCTAATATCATATGAGAGAATTCTTCTTAGGCAGTCAGTGATACTTCCTGACTTGGTTCTTGATTTCGGGTACATCCTATTTTGAAAGGGCAGGCCCCTGACTGCTCTGCCCGCTTTATTTTATTTTATTTTATTTTATTTTATTTTATTATTTTATTTTATTTTATTTTATTTTGAGATGGGATCTCACTTATATTGCCCAGGCTGGTCTCAAACTTCTTCAAGCAATCCTCCTGGCCTCAAGCAATCTTCCCACCTTGGCCTCCCAAAGTGCTGGGATTATAGGCATGAGCCACTGAACCTGGCCTATTTTAGCTGCTATTAAAATTTAAGTCTGCATGGTTATTAAAATATTTCATGTGTAACCAGGGTATTAATAGACAATCCAATCGCTCCACTTCCCTACTGAAAAATACATCTCCAGTAGGTCCCCGTCACCATGAGGTATGTGTAAGAATGAAGAGCACGGGCTCTGGAAAAAGACTGCCTGCATTCAGATCCTGGCTTTACTTACCGTGAGAACCTAGGCAAGGTGCTTAGCCAAGCCAGGCCTCAGCTTTTTCGTCTGTAAAATGGGGATCCTACCATAGCACTGACTTCACAGGGTAGGGTGGTGGAAGGATTCAATGAGATAAAATGCTTCAGATGGTGTTTGGCACGTAGTGAGTACTCAGTAGATGTTACTGAGCAAATAAGGCTCTCTGAGCTGGTAACTGCCTGCCTGCCTAGGCTCAGTGCTTGACTGTTTCGTATCATGCAAGATGTTCCACCAATGAGGAATCTCTTGAGGTTTCAAATGCTCACCATGTGTATTTAACTCTATTTCAGATCACACAGTCAGGCACACACACATACACACATACCAATCCAACCTTAAGATTCAGTCGTTTCTAGCTGTCACCTCCTCCAGGGAGCCTACCATGCTTGCCCTCCCCTGCCCTACAGATACCTATATCTTCTGTTTATCTCTTTCTATCATTGCCCTCACCACATGATGCTACAATTATCTGTGAGCTTCTTGCAGAGCAGAAATGTGTCCTATTCATTTTCGTAGTTAGCATTGTGCCTGGCACCAAGTAGTGTTCAATAAGTGTTAACTGAAAAAGTCCATGTGTGCGTGAATGAATGAGGGCTCTTCCAGAAGAACAGCTGGGAGCCATTTGTCTATCAAACATTTTGATGAAGAATTATTGTTTCTGTAAAAGTGAGCACAAGGCTTAAAATTATTCCACTTTTGGCCGGGCGTGGTGGCTCAGGCCTGTAATCCCAGCACTTTGGGAGGCCGAGATGGGCGGATCACGAGGTCAGGAGATCGAGACCATCCTGGCTAACACGGTGAAACCCCATCTCTACTAAAAAATACAAAAAAACTAGCCGGGCAAGGTGGTGGGCGCCTGTAGTCCCAGCTACTCGGGAGGCTGAGGCAGGAGAATGGCGTAAACCCGGGAGGCGGAGCTTGCAGTGAGCTGAAGTCCGGCCACTGCACTCCAGCCTGGGCCACAGAGCAAGACTCCGTCTCAAAAAAAAGAAAAAATTATTCCACTTTTGCCTGTTCTATTTTTTCTAGGTTGATTTTAGAAAATATATTAATATCTTCTTAGAGAAGTGAGATTAATTCCTATCTTATATTTAGCTCCCCAGTTGCCTTGAATGATGACAATATGATGGTGCCTAATGTTATAAAATAATTTATCTCCTCCTGCCCTCCATGTGGACTCAGTCGCTGCCAAGCACTTTCTTAAAGGAATGAAATTCAAATATTCTATATATTAAGTTATTTAAAGATAGTGTCTTCCACTGTGAAGAACCCTATAATTAAGCCACCAAAAATAGTATTTTAGCTCTAAAAAGCACTTTGGTTATCAACTGAAACAATGGACCCTCCTGTGCATGCCAATTTGAAAGATGCTGTTAGGTAATACTTAAGATTCTGTAAAACTGGAATTGGAATAAGATGTTATGAATCTATCTTAATTTCTCTTCCACTAAATCCTCTTTGCTACCCCAGCACTTTGTTCTTCACATCTAGATTTTTTGCTGAGCCTCCCTTCTCTTCCTCTCACATTCCTCTTTCTCTATCTCTTTTGTCTCACTGTTCCAGGGCAAGTGTAAGGCTACTCACCTAGATTAATGCTTGAATTTACTTGAGAGAGGTGAGAAACAATGAAACAGAAATAAGAGATCTCAGCTGAGGTGAAGCTGGGAAGGGAGTCTGACTCAGAAGACACTAGGTTTGAATGCTGGCTCAAGTTTTTTGTCACTTCTGTGCCTTCATTTTGTCAGCTGTAAAGATGACCACAGGAGTCCTATCTCACAGAGTGGTTGACAACATCCAACGATTAGACATGTGACAGCACTGGCATGCGAGCCCCACTAGCTGGGGAGCTCCCTCAGGTCAGAACTCTGGCTTATTCTCTGCTGAGGCCCCGGCACCTAACTCCCCATCTGGCTCGAATATTTATTGAGCAAATGAACATATTATTGATGAATTAATGGTCGATGGCCACTCTGTGTAAATTTACTCTTCCATGATATTTCCCAAAAGAAAATATTTTTTCCCTAAGTGTTTTCCTTATGGTGTTAGCTGGAATCTTGTAGAGTTTCAGAAGTTGATTGTATGAGAAAAAGAGGCCCTGTTAGCTTTTTGGATTTGAACAAAGCTAAAGAGATATCTTCTATCCCTTCTTTCTCCCTTTCTATCTCCATTTATAACACAAATGAGTGTGTGTCCAGACTTGAAAAAAGTAGGGACAGTCCATAGAGAGGACACCAGGATAGAAGAACTGAGAGACAGGCACCTCCCCAGTCTCATAAGATGCAAGGAAAATTCCAAGGCTCACCAGAGACAGTCACTCTTACCTTCTTGGCCCTAGGAAGCTGGTGAGCTCAGAGGACAAAGACCTTGAGAGCAGATAGTGTCCAGGGAAAGGCGATGCCACACTGTATTAGTTTCCTCTGGCTTCCATGACAAATTACCCACCACAAACTGGATGGCTTAAAACAACAGCAGTTTATTCTCTTACAGTTCTGGAGCCTGGAAGTCTGAAATCGATGTGTCAAGGCACGATCTCTCTGAAGGCGGTGACGGAGCATCCTTCCTTGCGTCTTCCTAGCTTTTAGTGGTTGCCAGCAATCCTTACCATTCACTGACCTGCATACATCACTCCAATCTTTGCCTCTGTTGCCACATAGCATTTTCCCTGTGTGTCTTTGGCTTTATGTCCAAATGACCTTCTTCTTATAGGGACACTAGTCATACTGGATTTAGGGCCTACCCTACTCCAGTATGACCTCATCTTCACTTGATTGTATTTGCTAAGACCCTATTTCCCATGAGGTCACATTCATAGGTTCCAGCTCTGCATGAATTTTGAGGAACGTTATTCAACCCAGTACATGCATCTTAGCAACAACAAAATTGGGCCTTGTGGTTTCCAGAGTGTGTAGATGTCACAGGAAAGTTCCCAACCATCTGCTTAGGTTTGAATCTCAGCTCTGCTATATATTAGCTGTAACCTTTAGCAGGCTACTTCATCTTTCTGTGCCTCAGTTTCCTAACTTATAGTGGAGATTATTACCTACCTCATAGGATTGCTTGTAGGACCAAAGGAGTTATTGCAAATGAAGCACTTCAGTCAGGAGCGGCCTGCTGAACAGGACCCTGGGAGGCTGCCATTGGGCCGGAAGTAGTGGAGAGAGTAGCGGCAGCGCTGATGGTGAGGAAGCCAGTTGTGATGGACATCAGAACACAGGCACTGTCTTTGTGTAAAGCTGTGCTGTCTCTAAAGTGCACATTCACATTCATATCCTACCAGTGAATAGTCCCCACCTAACACTCAACACACACACATACACACACACACACGCTGTTGTGAAGTCAGACTGGAGCCTACTGACCAGTAGTCTGTGAGCCTCTTCTCCCTTCTCTAAATAACACCCACCCAGGCTGGGCACAGTGGCACATGCCTGTAATCCTAGCACTTTGGGAGGCTGAGGTGGGTAGATCATCTGCGGTCAAGAGTTCCAGACCAGCCTGTCCAACATGGCAAAATCCCATCTCTACTAAAAATACAAAAATTAACCGGGTGTGGTGGTGCATGCCTGTAATCTTAGCTATTTGGGAGGCAGAAGTAGGAGAATCGTGCTTGAACCCAGGAGGTGGAGGTTGCAGGGAGCCAAAATCGTGCCACTGCACTCCAGCCTGGGCAGTAGAGTGAGACTCTATCTCTAAATAAATAAATAAATAAATACCACCTGCCCTAGTTCCTTTTACTGTCTCCGACCCTTTTAATATCTTAAAGCCCTCTCGATCCTCCTACTTCTTAATGAAACACAGCTCACAGCCCCTCCTGGAATCTGAGTCAACCCTCACTCCATTCCTCCAGAGTTCTCCCTGGGGTCCTGGGGAGAGAAGTGGTGACTCCAGGCCATGACCCTCAGCTATCATCTTTCCACTCCTTGGCTTTAAGTTGCTACTTTTACTACTTTCTTTGTTTTGTTTTTGTAAAGACAAGGTCTGACTCTGTCCCCAGGCTGGAGTACAGTGGCACAATCATAGCTCACTTCAGCCTTAAACTCCTGGACTTAAGTGATC
>NW_012103488.1:1367695-1374826 GCF_000951045.1 Mandrillus leucophaeus
TGTATAGGGGTAATGGCCCTCAGCATTCTTATTTATTTTGATGGTATTGATCTTATTTATTTTGATTCACAAGCAGGGACCTTGTTTGCCGCCCATCTATTTTGCCCCGGGATGCTGTGTTCTGTTGATCACCTCCATAATTCTCTAAGCCTTAGGTTGGCTGCTACTCCAGCCTGGATGTTCATTATGGTAACTGCTCACACCTGGCTGCTGACAAGAACGTGCCACTCCCTGGCCTCTCTTGTTCTGGGTCTTCTAGTCCCTGCTGCCGTCAGCCCAGTTCTGTACCAGAATTTCTGACCTCAGTCCTGGCCTACAGAGGACTGAACTCTTTAGTGAAACTGATGCTCCTCCACCACTGTGTTCTTTATTGCCTTGGTAAATGACGTGTCCTCAGGCCGCTGTAGAACACCGTCATCTAGTTGGTTTTCTGGCCTTAGGTTGTAAATCCACTTGATCATGCCGCAGCATTTCAATCCTTACTTTCCACTGTCTGTCAGGGCAGTGCAGGTATTTCTTCTTAACTTAAGGTGGGCCATTGCTTTTTTCATGTTCCTAGGAGCCACCTTAGTAGCGTGTTTATACCAACTCTGGGGGCCTTGTGGCATATGAAATCAGCATCCTGGGGGAGCACACCCATGCTGGTCAACCCTCTTTTATCCAGATTTGTGTTCTGCACTGCCCCTTGACACAGCACGCTTAGAATTCAGCCCCATGTGAACTCTTCCAGCTTCTGCCAGTCCAGTTGGTTGTGTCCTGCGGTTTGTTCAGCGGGTAGCCCCTTTCTGTCTTCAGCAGGCAGGCCTAGCACATCCCAGGCAGCAATATGTTGTTAGGACTTAACCGTAGTTATTGGTAATGGCCGGCGTGGGAGGTGAAGGCAGATCCTGAGAAAAGAACAAGTTGTCTTGCAGGGGAGAGGCCTTCACATCATCTCCAAGCAAGGTGGAGGGGTGCTTGTCTTTAATCTGAGCTCCCCCAGGCTCAGAGGTCGCAGAGAAATTTGGGGATTTAAGGTTCTCAAGGACATCAACCAGATATCCCCATCCTATGTATCAGTGTCCCAGTCCTTCCCAAGAAGAACCTTGACCTGATCAGAGTCAACTTGTCTCAGTTGGGGGTTCAATCTTCCTTGGAGCTTGTCATCTTTTGTGACTAAGTTCTGGTGCTAGTCCTGAGCTTTCCCAGTTCTCCTGCTGCAGGAGAGAAGGCCCTGGCTTTCATTCATAGCTAATTATTGCTGATTAATCACTCTTAGCCTTTTGTTACTTTTCCAGAGTGTCAACTGAGTTTGGCAATGGTCCCCTGAATCCAAATCCTTACTTACTGTTTTCCCTACATATTTCAACTGCTTGATATTTCACACAGCTAATGCGTTCCCTTCCATTGGTGACACATTTTACAATTGTACTGTGCCAGGGATAATCATTGATGAGATTATCAGGGGTCTTCATTGCCATCTGGGTGGTGGAGGATCAAGCTCAAAATCCCATCTTAGGATCTGCTTTCTTGAACCACTCCTGGCACCCAACTGTGACAGGTTGCATTCCCCAGGGAAAATTTCTGAAATGATATCAGTATACAGGTATTTCTTAAGAAGTATTCATGAGACCAACACCACAGAAGTGGGGAGAAGGGAGCTGGGTCCAACACCGGCTTCTGCTGACCCCATGGGGAACCCAGAGGCTGGAATGGCCCTGTAGATTGTCACCACTTGGGGCAAGGGGACCAGGCCTTTATATCCCTGGGCTGATCAGTCATTGGGAGGTAGGCTGCTTCTGGAAGGAAACACGATCTTGGGTAGGGCAATTTTCTTTTTCTTTTTTTTTTTTTGAGACGGAGTCTCGCGCTGTGGCCCAGGCTAGAATGCAGTGGCCGGATCTCAGCTCACTGCAAGCTCCGCCTCCCAGGTTTGCGCCATTCTCCTGCCTCAGCCTCCCGAGTAGTTGGGACTACAGGCGCCCGCCACCTCGCCCGGCTAGTTTTTTGTATTTTTTTGTAGAGACGGGGTTTCACTGTCTTAGCCATGATGGTCTCGATCTCCTGACCTCGTGATCCGCCCGTCTCGGCCTCCCAAAGTGCTGGGATTACAGGCTTGAGCCACCGTGCCTGGCCTGGGTAGCGCAATTTTCTTCAGTGCAGGCAATCCCTGAAGAGGGCTAACAGCTGAGGGAGGTTTTCCGGCCACTCTCCCAGCAGCTGGGGGTATTTTATCCTTCATTTCGGAGGGATATCTGGGTGGTGTACTGTAGCAACTGCCACATTCCCGCATTCCATTAAAGCCAGTCCCATGGCCATGTCTGCCACAAATGGGGTAGAGGACAACATGCTTTGCATAGAAAAGCACTGCAAGTCACACAGCACAGTGCAGGTATGTGATATTCTCCTAGAGATGGTGGGAGCGAGCTATATGGGAAACCAGAAGACAATGGAACAATGCGTTCAAATATTGGGAGGAAATGCTTTTGAACTTGGAATCCTGTGCCAGCCAAATTGCCAATGAAATGTGAGAGTAGAATAAAGCTGTTCAAGCAAGGAAGGTCTATGCTTCAGCAATACAAGAAAGTAAACCAAGAAAGAGGAAGACACGGAATCCAAAATAAGAGAGATGCAAAGAGAGGTGAAGGGCAGCTCAGGGATAGCAGCTATGCGTAGCTCCGGAGCAAAACCCTCCAGATCAGAGCCATTCAGAAGACTCCAGGTGGGGGTTCAAGATGAAATTCACACAATTTCAATATGTTTGAACGTGTTGGAAATTTACACAATTTGGGAAGAGTTTAAAGTACAAAAAACAAAAAGGGGCTAGGCGCAGTGGTTTATGCCTGTAATCCCAGAACTTGGGGAGGCCGAGGTATGCAGATTGCTTGAGCCCAGGAGTTCGAGACCAGCCTGGGCAACAGGACAAAACCCCAACTCTACAAAAATACAAAAAGTAGCCAGGTGTGGTGGTGTGTGCCTGTAGTCCCAGCTATTTGGGAGGCTGAAGTGGGAGGATCACCTAAGCCAGGGAAGATTGAGGCTGCATTGAGCTGAGATCGCACCACTACACTCCAGCCTGGGTGACAGAGACCCTGTCTCAGAAAACAAACAAACAAACAAACTAAAAACCACCACCAACAAGGTATTAACTCCAAAAGAAAGAAAGATCAAAATATATGAAACACGTTGCAGTATATACTTCATGGCTTGTGAATAGTGTTTATACAATCACAATAATGTATCTATGCAAATTTACGGTACAGCTGTCCTGGGGGGGATGGGATACAGAAAGTGTGCACATATGTGGTTGGATTTGAGGAGGGGCAAAAGACAGGTAAGTCCTCATTTTCCTTGTTAGGAAACAGATGATGCCTGATGCTGGAAAGTGAAAAATAGAAGAAAGCATATTACTTGGAGATATGGAGATAAATACCAAAATAATCAGATGAAAGAGCTGAAAATTGAGGCCTCTGGAAATGGAAATGTTGGCAGGAAATGCTAGAGGTAAGGAGAGGTGGACCGCTAATTTTATAACACGCCTGGTAGGGTTTACTTATTTATTTTGAGGTAAGGTCCCACTCTGTCTCCCAGACTGGAGTGTAGTGGCACAATTATAGCTCACTGTAGCCTTGACCTCCCAGGCCTAGGTGATCCTCCCACCTCAGCCTCCCAAGTAGCTGGGACTATAGGCACACATCACCACGCCCAACTAATTTTTGATTTTTTGCCATGTTGCCCAGGTTGGTTTCAAACTCCTGGACTCAAGCAACCCTCCTACCCCAGCCTCCCAAAATTCTGGGATTACAGTCGTGAGCCACTGCACCAGCCTCTGATAGGATTTCTTGATTCTTTAAAATAAATACAGGTATGACTTTTGTGAAAGAGCAACATCAGAAGAAACGATTCCAAGTTCACAAGCTTTTCCAAAGAATTAAAAAAGAGGCAACAGCACACCCCAACACATTTTATGATGCTAGCATGACCTCCACACCAAAACTGACCAGGACAAAACGAGGAAGGCAAGTTGCAAGTCGGTCTTATTCATAAACATAGATGCAAAAGTCATAAATAGTATATAAACATATTTGCAATCTAAATTTAGCAATATGAAAGTATAAGATATGACAACCAAGTTGAGTTTATCTCAGGAATGCAAAATTAGTTTAATATTAGAAAATAAATGTAATTGGCTGGGTGTGGTGGCTCCTGCCTATAATCCCAGCACTTTGGGAGGCTGAGATGGGTGAATCACTTGAGGTCAGGAGTTTGAGACCAGCCTGGCCGATATGGTGAAATCCTGTCTCTACTAAAAATACAAAATTACCTGGATGTGGTGGTGTGCACTTGTAATCCCAGCTACTTGGGAGGCTGAGGTAGGGGAATTGCTTGAACCCAGGAAGGGGAAGTTGCAGTGAGCTGAGATCACGCCACTGCACTCCAGCCTGGGCAACAGAACGAGATTCTGTCTCAAAATAAAATAAAATAAATGTAATTCACCACATTAAACATAGAATTCATATGATCATTTCAATAAAGTGAAACCATCTGATAAAATACAACTTTATGTCTTATAAAAAGCCTTAAAACTGGGCATTTAAAAGTAGCTGGGCACTTGCCTGTAGTCTCAGCTACTTGGGAGGTGGAGGCAAGAGCATTGCTTGAGGCCAGGGGTTCAAGGCTGTAGTGCACTATGATTGTGCCTGTGAAAAATCACTGCATTCCAGCCAGAAGGACGTAACAAAACTCCATCTCAAAAAGAAAACAAAAACAAACAGAAAAACCTCAAAGTTTTAGCAACCTAGGAATGAAGAGAACTCCTTTCATCTTAAAAGGGCTAATTATGAAAAACCAACAGCAAACATCATACTTTATGGTAAGGATGTCTGTTATTACCACCCCTAGTCAATATTATAATGAAAGGTCTAATCAACATAGAAATAAAAGGGAAAATAAAGTAAGCACAAAGGTTGAAAAAAGGAAGAAACACCCCAGGCGTTATTTGCAGATTCTATAATTGTAATGGTAGAAAATCCATGAGAATTTACTGCTGATTACACTCTCACCGACAAGTGTATGAGACTTCCCGTTGTTCCACATTCTTGTCAAGCTTGGCAATGTTAGATTTTTACATATTTTCCCATCTGGTGAGTATATAATAATAACTCATTGGAGTTTTAATTTGCACTTTTCTAATTACCAATGAGGTTGAGTACCTTTTCATATTTACATTTCCTAATTTATGAAGTGTCTATTCAAATCTTTTAGCTATTTTTCCATTGAGGTCTATGTGTTTGTCTTATTAATTTGCTAAAGCTGTTTATGTACTCTGAATGCTAGTCCTTTGTAGGTTATGATTTTAATATCATTGAATTTATCAATATTTCCTTTGTGATTTGTACATTTTTTCATATTAAGAAATCCTTTCCTATCCTGGGGTCATATAGATATTCTTCTATGGCTTTTTTTGCTGTTTGATTTTTTCTTTACTTATTTGTTTTAGAGAGGAGGTCTTGCCATGTTGTCTAGGCTGGATTCGTATTTCTGGCCTCAAGTGATCCTTTTGCCTCAGCTTCCCAAGTAGCTGGGACTACAGGTGTGAGCTGCCACCACCTGGCTAGACTTTTTTTTTTTTTTTTTTTTTTTGCGACAGGGTCTCACTCTGTTGCCCAGGCTGGAGTACAGTGGCACAATCATGACTCGCTGCCACCAGGACTTCCCAGGCTCAAGTGGTTGTCCCACCTCAGCCTTTCAAGTAGCTGGGACCACAGGTGCATGCCACCACACTCGATTAATTTTAACAATTTTTTGTAGAGACAGGGTCTCACTATGTTGCCCAGGCTGGTCTGAAACTCGCCTCTGCCTCCCCAAAGTGTTGAGATTACAGGCATGAACCACTGCGTCTGGGCTGAAACATGCTTTATCTTGCTTAGACTTACACTCCACCTGTAATTGATTATGTATTATGTAAGGTTGGCGGTCATTTGTCTTTTTCTCCCACATGAATAGGTAAAAGGCAAATTAAAACTCCAGTGAGATGCTATTATATGCTCACCAGAAGGGCAAATGTAAAAAAATCTAACATTGGTAAGTATGACAAGAATTTAGAACAACAGAAAGTCTCATACACTGTTGGCAAGAGTACCACTGTGGAATATAATTTGGAATTACCTTTTAAAGGTGAATGAAATGCACACACTCTCTGGCCCAGCAAGCAATTCCACCCACAGATTAGACTCTAAATAGACTCATGCACATTTGTACCAGAACAGTCTTGGACTGTTCAGAACAGCACTGTTTGTAATAGCCCCATTCCCTGAACTATCCAAATGTCTGGCAGTAGTAGAATGAATTCATCAAATCTGGAGGCCAGGCGCGGTGGCTTATGCCTGTAATCCCAGCACTTTGGGAGGCTGAGGCAGGCAGATCACAAGGTAAGGAGTTCAAGATCATCCTGGCCAACATGGTGAAATCCCGCTTCTACTGAAGACACAAAAATTAGCTGGGGTGGTGGTGTGCACCTGTAATCCCAGCTACTCAGGAGGCTGAGGCAGGAGAATTGCTTGGACCCGGGAGGCGGAGGTTGCAATGAGCCAAGATCGCACCATTGCACTCCAGCCCGGGTGACAGAGCGAGACTCCGTCTCAAAATAAATAAATAAATAAATAAAATAAAATGTCAGAACTCATACAATGAAATGCCATATAGCAACAAGAGTGAAGGAAGTAGAGCTACATGAATGAATTTCACAATATAATACTGAGAAAAAAGAAGTCAAACACGAAAGAATCCATTCTGTATGATTCCATTTCTATAAGTCATAATACAGCAAAGAATTCACAAAATATGAACATATGTATGTGTGTATCTATACATATGAATATATGTGTACATATGTAAAGTTCATAACATACAAAAGAAGTTATGTCACCAAACAAAGGTCATGACTAAGAAAACCTAAACTGTTTTTTTTTTTTTGTTATTGTTTTTTGTTTTGTTTTTTTTCTTCGGTAAAAACTACAAAGAAAAGCAATGAAATCATTACCATAAAAATCAGGAGAGTGGGCCAGGTGTGGTGGCTCATGCCTGTAATCCCAGCACTTTGGGAGGCCGAGGTGGATGGATCACCTGAGGTCAGGAGTTTGAGACCAGCCT
>NW_012103488.1:1376036-1378078 GCF_000951045.1 Mandrillus leucophaeus
AAAAAAGAGACTTGCTAAGGTGACATAGCTCAGAGTGGTGAGGCAGAGTCTCACACTCAGATCTGGCTGACTAGCCCCAGGCCGCCTCTTGTGATCTCAGCCAGGCTGCACCGTCTTCATGCACCCTCTGGGACAGAAAGACACCATGGGCAGCTGTAGGTCCAGAAACAGTGGGGAATCCCTTCTCCATTTTCACTGAAGGCAATTGGCAGCATTTGATGAGCCAGGAAAACTTAGGCGCCCAGCTCTCACCTCTGAAGGTGTTTTCAAGAAATTCTATGTTAAGTCATATATATATATAAGTCATATATATATATATATCACATATATATATATATATGGCAAAGGATCAACTCACAGTACATCAATTCTGAAAAACCATATTCCTTCCCATGCCCCGATCGCGTTTACTTGAAATAAACTCTGTCATTCCTTTGCCGTCCAGTAGGAGGCACCCTTTAGCTACTTTAAAAAAGCTGAACATAAGAATACTGAGTGGGTGTGTTCAATAGCGTGAGAAGGAACAGCGAAAAGTCCAAAGAAAAAAATGACTAAAGTTTTAAAACTCCATGAAACTCAGAAGAAAATGAAAGCAGTGATGGACAAATCAATTAATTCAGTTTCACGAACCATTGCTAAAAGGCAGCAACATTTTAGTGGTTTCCTGAGCTACCCGTATTTCTTAGCTCCAAATTCATGTTGGTTTCATTTGTTGCACGGAATTAGTTTTAGTTTAAGGTGTGTCCTTTTCACTTCCACATTTCCCGAATTCGTAAGTCTGTGCCTGCGGCACTGCGTAGACGCGGGGAGTTCGGTATCAGTTTACACATTGCCTTCAGTAAAATCCGCCAGAGGTCCACCCATTTTTGCCTTTTCCTCTTCCTTGCCCCGTCCCTGGGAGAAATCTTCCCTTCACTGGGAAAGAACTTCTCTCCCGGGGCGGTGCGACCCGGAGCTCCAGCGCCCGAGTCTCCACTTCGTTTGCTGAAACTTGCTTTCTGCCAGCTAAGAACCATGCTGCGAGTGATTGTGGAATCCGCCAGCAATATCCCTAAAACGAAATTTGGCAAGCCGGATCCTATTGTTTCTGTTATTTTTAAGGGTAAGAAAAAGTTTTCTTCTTTTTCTGAAGTCCTGTTTTGGAATATTAGTTTCTTGGGTCACCTTCTTGAAAAGTCTGCGTTTAGACGGCTGATGAAGCCAGTCTCTCCAGCAGCGTTTGTTACCTGCGCAGGACAGGGGACAGGACCCATTTCTGGGGAAAGCATTTCATTTTCTCCAGGGCTTAAGACTCATGGAATGACCTGATGTTTTAGCTCTAAGAGTGTGATTTCTGTAAGCTCTTGGTGGAAAATGCATTTGCCAATCCCTAAATTTCAGGTATCAACAAAGGTCTGTATGGGTTCAAAGTAAGTTTCGGTAGTCTTAGATGCATTTTAATTTTATCTGCCTGTGAGAAACGGGTAAAGGAGGAAGAAGAGCAATTAAATTGTTGGAGGCACCATTACTCCTTGAATCAGCCTGAGGCTGCTTTGATTGTCAATGGGCTTCTGGGTGGTGGGGTGAAGTTCACAGTTTTACTGAGTTTTCCTGCCCTTTTGTGTCTTTGTAATTGTTTTTGTATCTAGGCAGTTGGCGTGTTATTTTGTACATTCTGTAGCTTTTAAATTGCTCATTGAGGAAGAACTCTGGGCTGCTAGTTTGCAGTTTGGGGATCTAGTTCTATCTTGCTTGCTGAATGACCTTGGGCAAGTTACTTCATTTCTCTGGGATCTCAATTTTCTTTTCTGCAAAACAGGCAAGAAGGGTTTAGACAAAGATCATCTCTAAAAGCCACATGGTTGGCTGAGTACGGTGGCTCACCAACCCTGAGCCAACTTTGGGAGGCCAAGACAGGAGGATTGCTTGAGCCCAGGAGTTTGAGGCTACAGTGAGCTGTGATCATGCCATTGCACTCCAGCCTGGGTGTAAAAATAAATAAAAATAAAAGGCTTGTGCGGGCACTGTGGCTCATGCCTGTAATCCCAGCACTTTGGGAGGCC
>NW_012103488.1:1380788-1384242 GCF_000951045.1 Mandrillus leucophaeus
GTGGCTCATGCCTGTAATCCCAGCACTTTGGGAGGCCGAGGTGGATGGATCACCTGAGGTCAGGAGTTTGAGACCAGCCTGGCTAACACGGTGAAACCCTGTCTCTACTAAAAATACAAAATTAGCCAAGTGTGGTGCTGCACGCCTGTAATCCCAGCTACTTGGGAGGCTAAGGCAGGAGAATTGCTTGAATCCGGGAGGTGGAGGTTGTTGTAAGCCGATCACCCCACTTCAATCCAGCCTGGGCAACGAGAGTGAAACTCAGTCTCAAAAACGAAAACAAAACAAACAAACAAACAAAAAAACAAAATCAGGAGAGTGGTTACCTCTGGGAGAAGGAGGTGGATATGATATACAGGGTATTCCAGGGGCTTCTGGAGGGCTGGCAATGTTCGGTCTTGACCTGGATACTTGTTAAACTGTCACATTTATGTAGTATGCATTTTTCTGTAAATATATTTCACAGTAAAAATGACAAATGGAAAGAAGCCAGATAAAATAAAAGTAATAATCTCTATATTCCACTAAAACTGCCGACATGTCCACTAAATACAATAATAATGAACACGGCACTGGGTAACTGGTTCTTGGCTTTAAGCCTTTGAGAAACTCATGGAGACAGAAGAATTCCTGTAGGTTTAGTCATGCTTTTTCAATGTACTTGAAATGTTTATTCACAGGTGGGTCTGCTTGACTGTGTGTTCTAAAGCAAAAAGAAACCCAATGCTTCTTTATCCCAAGTTTTAGCCTTTTCTTCTGAAATATAACGAGATCCTGATTTAAAGTCAACCTGCATTAACAGAAACGCTATGAGATCACAAATAAGCATGAATTTCTTATATGTGCAAATTACTGTGTACTTTGTGCTAGCCCCTATGCTATGACCTTTATCTTATAACAGCCTTTATCCCCAGTTCATAGATGAGGAAACTGAGGAAGAGAGAGGTTAATAAACTTGCTGGCCGGCATGGTGGCTCACGCCTGTAATCCCAGCACTTTGGGAGGCCGAGGCGGGCACATCACAAGGTCAAGAGATCGAGACCTGTCTCTTATACACATCTAGATGTGTATAAGAGACAGCTTCCTTTCTTTCTCTCTCTCCCTCTCTCTCTCTCTCTTTTTTTTCTGCCATCCAGGAGGGAGGAGTGCAGTGGTGTGATCACGGTCTCGAACTCCTGCCCTCAAGCGATCCTCCCACCTCAGCCTCCTGAGTAGCTGAACTATAGGCACACACCACCATGCCCAGCTAATTTTTAATTTTTTTTGTAGCGACAGGGCCTCTCTCTGTTTCTTAGGCTGGCCTCGAACTCTTGGGCTCAAGCAATCCTCCTGGCTTGGCCTCCCAAAGTACTGCACAGGTATGAGCGCCCAGTTGTGTTCAACTGTGAGCGACCTTTCTGAGGCTGTCAAATTACTCAGGGCCTGGTAGGAACTAGGAGGATCTGCGGGTTGCTGTAGTCCTGGTGCATGGTTTTTGTTGACGTTTAGCAGTGCAGGTGTAGATTACGAAAGACACAACGATTATATAATTTTTCACATCCTTGGGGTGCACCAGATTCCATGAGCCAGATCCGAATCGTGAGGCTGCAGTGAGTGCCTGTGAGCCAGGGGTGGCCATTCTGCCCTAAGTTCCATGCGGACAGCCAGGCTGTGAAGCTGAATCTAGCTGAGATTAGTCCTCAAGACCTCTGAGACCAATTTCACCTCTGAGACTTGATGATTCCTCCAAACAGAACAGGGTGTTAAAAAACTTTTTAATTTTAAATAATATAATACTTTTAACTTCTAAAATTAAAAATGCAGGTAGACATAAAATAAACTAACAATCCAGAAGGGATTAATGCCACTAAAAAGTGCAAATTCTCCCTGCACCTCTTCTACTCTTTCTCTCTCTCACTGTTAGTCCTTCAGGGCTGAACAATTTGATTTGAATCCTTCTCGAACTTTTGCTATAGACATGTAAGTTGTCCCAACTACTACCTGTTAGCAATAGGACTGCAGTGGGTGTCCCTGTGGAGCATGGCTTTGTGAATATGCACATTTCATTTTATTTTATTTTATTTTATTTTTTAGACAGAGTCTCGCTTTGTCACCCAGGCTGGAGTGCAGTGGTATGGTCTCGGCTCACTGCAACCTCCGCCTCCTGGGTCCAAGTGATTCTCTCGCCACAGCCTCCTGAGTAGCTGGGATTATAGGTGCCCGCCACCGCGTCCGGCTAATTTTTGTATTTTCAGTAGAGACAGGGTTTCACCATGTTGGTCAGGCTGGTCTTGAACTCCTGGTCTCATGATCCGCCGTCCTCAGCCTCCCAAAGTACTGGGATTATAGGTGTGAGCCACTGTGCCCGGCCATGAATATACACATTTCAAAAGCACAGCTCCTATCTTTGTGTGTGTGTATTATTTTTCTTTTTTCTTTTTTTTTTTTAGACAGTTTTGCTCTTGTTGCCCAGGCTGGAATGCAATGGCATAATCTTGGCTCACTGCAACCTCCACCTCCCAGGTTTAAGTGATTCTCCTGCCTCAGTCTCCCGTGTAGCTGGGATTACAGGCATGCACCACTACGCCCGGCTTATTTTTGTGTTTTTTAGTAGAGACAGGGTTTCACAATGTTGGCCAGGCTGGTCTCGAACTCCTGACCTCAGGTGATCCACCCGCCTCCGCCTCCCAAAGTGCTGAGATTACAGGCATGAGCCACTGCATCTGGCCTTTTCTTTTAAAGATGCTTTTGCTGGATCTTGACATTGGCTTCCATTTTCCCTTTGACCCATCCCTGGCTTCTGTGTCCAATCTCTTGAAAAGGTGATTGAGCAGATGTTTCCTTGTATACTTTTATATTATTGTGTCTTTACAATGTGGCAACATTACATTCACAGAAAACATCCATCTCCCTGGGTACATAGTTGTTGCTACTATAGCGTTTTTCTCGTCCTCTCCTTACGATATCCCCCATTCCATCAGCCAGAATTTTCTCTCCCTTCTGGTCTTGTGTAAGTTTTTCCTTGTGGAATGTCTACTGCTACTGTCCAGATGGCCGCCAGATAATTGTCATGTTATTACTTATTTCTTCCAGATTCCTGTTACTTTACTTGAACCTGTTTTGGGAATGTGAGCCTAGATATTTCTAGAATATCCCCCCTCTAATTAGCATATCAAACTTTGTAGTCTTGAGCAAACCACTAGAGTCCTTTTTTCTTTTGAGAAATGGGGCTGTAATGGCTTATCTGAAAGGGAGTTAATCTCTAGACATCCCAAAGGCTATGATGTATCCAATAGACACATGTGTATTTTTAGTAAAAACCTGCTTTGCTGTTTGAAATTATAAAGTTGATTTTTTTTTTCAGTTGGGGACATTAACACCAAGAATATATCTTTTAAAGCATTTTTAAAATAAGCTCCAAAGCTATGAGAACTTTACTGCCTGGCGACAGAGCGAGACTCTATCTTAAAAAAAA
>NW_012103488.1:1385741-1387329 GCF_000951045.1 Mandrillus leucophaeus
AAAAAAAAAAAAAAAAAAAAAAAGAAAGCTGACAAATTGTTGGTTGGTTGAAAAAAAATCTGAAGAGCAAAAATTGGATTTAAAAAAAACAAAGAAAAATTTAGAATAAGACTGGGTCTTGCTATGTTGCCCAGGCTGGTTATAATTCCCTTGCTCAAACTTTCTTCCCACCTCAGCTTCCCAAAGTGTTGGGATTACAGGTTTAAATTACCACGCCCAGCTTAAAATTCGGCTCTTAAAGGACAAAGAGCTTTGAAAAGCTGGCTACTTAATATCACGGACTCATGTTATGTCACAGTTTATTTACGTGTGTTAGGTTTTATTAAGTTTTTGTTTTCTTGAAGCGGTTACATAATAGTGACATAATATGAAGATTTTACATCCTCCATCATTAACATATAAACACATTAAAATATATTGGGATCAGTCTGATCATGTAATTATTTAAGTCTTATAGATTATAGAGGAATTGGAGTTAACCCTATATCGAAATCTGACTTGTTATTTGTCTGGAGTTTGTATGCACTGATGGAATATTTTAAATGATGAAAAATATATCTAAGTCAATGAATGTAAACAATCAATTGAAAGTGGAAACCTTCAGTGAAGTTGGCAAATATAGTCTATCCAACCAATTACACATTTAACTTTAGTCTCTTTTCTGGCCTCCTTTGTTCATGCAAATCAAGTGGTAAAGTCATTCATTCATTTAACTAACAAGCAACCTGACAGAGGAAAGGATACTCAACTCAGAGAGTAGAAACATCTGCATTCTAGCTGATATTAACTCAATATCTGATTTAACTACCTGGGTCTCCAATTTCTCAGCTGTGGCATGATGGGAACTGGTCTTTAGATGTCTTCCATCTTTTCAATTCTATAATTTTCTAGTTCCAGGTGTTGAGTTATCTGCTCTCAGCAAGATGTGAAATGCATTGCCTTAGGTGCTGGAGGGGATATAATAATGAACACAGCTTTCTTCCTGCTCTCAGTCTATGTCGGTGGTTTAAAATCCTGGTGATGGCAAACCCTTTACAGGTGTGTCCCCAATTTTGAGCACTGCGTAAAATTAAGTAACATTAAGTTCTGACTGAACTGAGGATACTTATAGCACAATACTGTCCATCAGAGGGAACATGGAACAAAGGCAGACACACTTCATAGTGTGTTGTGGGGTAGGGTATGGTAAAATGGAAAAAGCCCTACCATGCCTGTGATCCCAGCTACTTGGGAGGCTGAGGCAGGAGAATCCCTTGAGCTTGGGAGCCAGAGGTTCCACTGAGCAGAGATTGCACCACTGCACTCCAGCCTGGGAGACAGAACGAGACTCCATCTCAAAAAAGAAAAAAAAAAGAAAGAAAGAAAAAAGGAAAAAGCCATACCAGAAGATCAAGGCAGCATCAAAGAAAGTCCCTGTGTTCACTGAAATACGTAAACATTTTGCCACTTGGGTAAATAAGCAAAGTCAGGGCAGTAAGCAGCTATTCTCAAACTATAAGACCAGGGGAAATGATTGTTAATGGTGATGCTTGCATAGACACTGTGAGGCCCTATTAGGCTATAGCTACACTTATTAGGCTATAGCTAC
>NW_012103488.1:1390160-1401887 GCF_000951045.1 Mandrillus leucophaeus
AAAAAAAAAAAAAAAAAAAAGAATGAGGAAGTGATGTGAGAAAGACCTCATGGATATTATTCCCTGTGGTCTGTCCAGGCACTTGGTGCGTTGCCCAGACAAAGCCTTGGTTTACCCAGTGAGAACCATAGGACTCATCAAGAAGATCCCTATCAGCTCAAACTGATAATCACACTACCCGGGTATTCCCATAAAACCACTGTATTGTATTGACAAAACAATCAGGAAGGCAAAAGTGTTTAATCTACTGTGTCATTCCCAACCCTTCCTGGAGAACTAGGCTTAGGGACTCACTGCCTAAGGAAAGTGGCCCCACCCTATGGAAGCATGGGAACTCTCAGAGGTACACTGCAGGGTCTCAGTCATCTATAAAGCTACAATTGCCCCTAAAAAATTAATTAATGTGCCTTGTTTTTCTTTCCTCCTTCACAACACATCTCACCTGCGTGCCCCCTCAGCTTAGGGGTGCTGGTATTTGTCTGGTATGGGTTTTCCTTTCTAATCACGCGTGTGTTTCTCCTTTCCCCTAGGATTTGGCCCTGCCAAGAAGGCATGGGATTGTTATATCCTCTGCAACACCCAGTACATCACTGATGTTGAATATACATTTTAAATATTGAGCATCTAAGAAAAGAACTGGCAGGAGATTTGAGACACTTTGGTGTGATAAAGTCCTTGATGCTTAGTCCTGAAAGAGACCCTGGGAAGTCAGCCAATTGCCCTTCTTTCCAGCTGAATTACATTTAATATTCTCTCAGGTGTTTGTGAATGAGGCTTAGCAAAGAACCCTGTCAAATATTCATGAACTTTGAGTATAACCAGTTCCTAGCACCTGTTCTCTGGGGGCAAATCGGTGTCTTAGACATTTTGCATTCTTGTTCCTGGCAAGGAAAACGTGAAGCTGCCAGTTTTTATGTTGAACCTTCATACGTGAAACATACTATATAGAATGCCATGATATGGCAGTGGTCACGTGACTCACTGTCTAATTTCTATTGAACAGCTGTTCTATTGCACAGGGGTGTGCTCCGAGCAGGTCTGAGTACAGTTCTCACTCAGAAAAAGTTATGGGACATTTGATACCTTAAGCCTTATCAGTTAACTTCTTACTGGGCATGAGGGTGCAAAGGCCCTGAGCTCTGGGGCCAGGGATGCCTAAATGAGAATTCCAGTTGCAATCCCTAGTTGTTCATGAGCAGATAAAATCTTCAACTTCAAGCCTGGGCATGGTGGCTCACGCCTGTAATCCCAGCACTTTGGGAAGCCGAGGTGGGTGGATCACCTGAGGTCAGGAGTTCGAGACCAGCCTGGCCAACATGGTGAATCCCTGTCTCTACTCAAAATACAAAAAAATTAGCCAGGCATGGTGACGGGCAGCTGTAGTCCCAGCTACTCAGGAGGCGGAGGAAGGAGAATTGCTTGAACTCAGGAGGTGAAGGTCGCAGTGAGCTGAGATGGTGCCATTACACTCCAGCCTGGGCAACAAGAGTGAAATTTCATCTCAAAATAAAGAAAAGAAAGAAAGAAACAAACAAAAAACCCCAAAAAAACAACAGCAAAAAAGCACGTCAGTTTCAGTGTTCTTAATAATACCTCCTGCCTTGCAGGGCTGTTTGAGGATTAAATTAATGTACATGTGACATTGCACATGGCAATCTATAAATCTCCTTACCTATTTGATAATAGTTTCATGGAGCACTACAGTGCACCAGAGAGTTATTTCTGGAACTAAGGCTAGAAAAATATGTATAAGATAGCTTGAACTTTTAGGCCTAGGTGACCGTCTACTTAGCCCACAAGAATGAGATGCAAACCAGAATAGACATGAAAAGTTACAATCTGAGTAGATGAAAGAGTGAAAAACCTTGTGGAGAAAGTGTCATTTGGCTTGGTTTTAAATGATGAGTGGAAATTTGACAGAAATAATGGAAAAAAGACATTCCAGGCTCTGGAACAGCACAGAAGGACCAGGGAGCCATGGGGAGGAGTAATGTGGTATGAATAGGGTTTGAACTTTACTCATCAACCAGTCGGGAGCCTCGTTAGGCAGCAATGTGAACAGCAGATTCCTCCTAGTCAGGGAGACTAGTAAGAAGGCTTATTAGTTGAGTCAAATGCTTCTCAGGACAGGTGGAGCGCATCCCAGGGCTGGAATCAGAAGGAAGGCACTAATAAGGAAAGACACTGAGGAAGCAGCCTGATTGAATTAAATTAATAAGGAAGCCACACTGGACAGGCGAATTCGGCCATCCTTTCTCACATTCTACTGTGAAATGGAACATCAGACTGCCTTGCTTCCAGCTGGAGTGTGTGCCCTGTGGATGAGTGCAGGGCTGGTTGGGGTAGCTCTGGAAGAAGCCAGCATGAGGGCAGTAGCCACCTGAGGCAGCAGGCAGGAAGGCCACCAGGAGATCGAAGGAAAACAGAAATACAAAGTGATTTTTGAAGACAAAGCGTGGTGTCTTCCCAAAGATCAAATTGGGGAGCATTTCCTCAACCAAGCTGAGCTGTGGTTCATTTGCATAAGGTCCTTCTCTCCCTAGCGTGTTGTACTATCTGAAAGGATAGGGAGTCACGGTTCAGAATTGCTTCATTGCAAGGAGCAGATACTCACTTCACTGTACTCAAGGAAACCTTGGTTTTTCTAAAGCTAGAGAGAAATCTAGAGTCCAGATCACAGACCTCACAGGAACCAGAATCGTGTCACCTCACTTCTCCCCACCTCCCAGGGACTGTGCACCCTCCTGCCTCTGTTTCTCCCTGCACATGGCAGCCATTACTTTTCTGCATATTGGCTATAATTGTTGACTTTCTGCAAATTGGCTATCCTTAGTGAGGCCTCTTGCATGGACTTTGGGTTGCCACAAGGTGACTGGGTCCTGACTCTACATCCAACTACAGTGGCAGCATCTCATGCATGAGATAGCTCAGAGAAAAACACCCATTGGCTTGGTTTTGGTCAGATATTCAGCCCTGCTCCAATCAACTGTGGTCAAGGGGCATGGAAACCCAAGACAAAGTGGGTAGACCAGATGTGTCTACTCACAGGGCAGCCTTCTGGGGCCCTAGAATATGAACTCTCCACCCCATCTCCTTCCAGGGATTAGATCTGTTCTTTTCCATCTTTAATCTGTTGGTTGACATAACCTCTCACTTAAAGAACCCCCTTCTTTCTGTAATTAACACAATACCTGGAAAGGGATGTCCTTTGGATTAGAAAAATCAATTTTCACTCCTGATTTTATCGCTAGGAGCTGGGTGTCTTTGGGCAACTTTATTTCTGAGCCTTCATTTCCTCATCTACAGAGTGTGAAGAATAATCTATACCTCTCAGGGAGCTTGTCGGGAGCAATTGTGATAAAATATCTAAAGAACTTGTCATAGTGCTGACACGGAATGTTGTATGACAAGTGCTTGTGTCTTCCGGCTTTCATGCCCCACTTCTTCCCCCATTGCTGCAGGGACATACAGAGTCCTGGGGGACATTTCCAAGGGGTGGCCCAGGCTTAGCTGTTCAGAATAAACAGGATGCTGGTCAGCTGTGGCTGCACAAACAGCTTAAAGGCATTGCCTAAGTAGGTTATTTGTTTTTAATTGTGGTAAAACACATATAACATAAGATTTACCATCTTAACTATTTTAAAGGTACAGTTTTTTGTTTGTTTGTTTTAGTTTTAGTTTTTTTTTTTTTGAGACGGAGTGTTGCTCTGTCACCCAAGCTGGAGTGCAATGGCACCATCTCGGCTCACTGCAATCTCTGCCTCCTGGGTTCAAGCGATTCTCCTGCCTCAGCCTCCCAAGTAGCTGGGATTACAGGCATGCACCACCATGCCCGGCTAATTTTTGTATTTTTAGTAAGGAGGGGTTTTGCCATGTTGGCCAGGCTGGTCTTGAACTCCTGGCCTCAAGTGATCTGCCCACCTCAGCCTCCCAAAATGCTGGGATTTTATTTCTAATTTCCTGAGGAAATGGCCTACTGTTCTCCATAGAGCCTGCACCATTTTACATTCCCACCAGCACTGCACAAGTGTTCCAATTCTCCACAGCCTTGACAACACTTCTTCTTTTTTTCTTCTTTATTTCATAGTAGCATCTTAATGGGTGTGAGCATAATAGGTTCTTAGCAACTCTCTGGCTTGGATTTTCAGCTCACACTTGCTGCATTAGCTCAGAGTGAGAATTGCTGCAGTGCAGGCCTCGTCCTCAGTGATCAGCAGGATCACTGTGATGATCAGCAGCTCTCCTGTGATGGAAAGCCCGCCTGGCAAGGGCCCAGCAGCAGCCTGAAAGAGCCTGGTGGCCTCTTGGCCAGTGGAGCCCAGCTCTGAGGTCCGTGTGGCCAGAGTTGTGCTGGGAACCATAGCAGAGCAAAAGACATGTGAGAAATAGCGATCTCGACTCACTGCAACCTCCACCTCCCAGGTTCAAACAATTCTCCTGCCTTAGCCTCCTGAGTGGCTAGGATTACAGGAGCATGCCACCATACCCAGCTAATTTTTGTATTTTTAGTAGAGAAGGGGTTTTGCCATGTTGGCCAGGCTGGTCTTGATCTCCTGACCTCAGGTTATCTGCCCACCTCGGCCTCCTAAAGTGCTGAGATTACAGGCATGAGGCACCGCACCCGGCCCTCATTTCATTTTTAGGAAGTAGGTATTATTGCCATCTTCCTTTTCCCTATGAGGGAGCTGAGGCAGAGACAGATCAGGATTTAACTGGATTCCAGATGGTCCATGCGTCTTCACTGAGCTCAGCATGGATGAAGAGGTTTCTTCACAACCTGTGACTACACAACCAACTCAGATAAACAGTTCTTCTTCCTCTGAACGGATTGAGTTGTTTAGTGGTTGGGGTCATTAGGATCTAGTCTGAAAAAGGAAGAAAGTGTACCAAGAACAAAAGAACATAAAAAAAAACAAAAAGAAAAACAAAACCCATCCCTCCTCGGGTGAGTTTGCAACAGAGCAATGAAAGCCTTTATGATATGCTGTGACTCAGAAGCTCAGAGGTGACATAGCTTAGCAGTGAATCAGTTCCGCTGATAGTCAAGTTTGAGCCATTTTATTAGTGGAGACTGGAACCATAACTTCTTGTAATGTAAAGTATTAAAAATCCAATATTTGACTGGCAGGGTGAGGTCCACTTCATTTCACCTCCGTTTGTTGGTTTATGACCTTCATCATCTTTTTCATCTCAATAGTGCAGCTTATAAATTGAAAAAAAAAAAAATCCTTGCCCTTCTCTCTCTTTCTTTCAATAAACAAAACGTTATGTTTTTGTTTACCCCTCCTAACAGTCTGAATTCATTGCCGGGACACTCCCTGTCTCTGTCCCTCCTCTGTTTAGCAGCTCCTTCCTCATTCCAAGCATGAATCCATTCAACAAGTATTAATCCAAGTATTGATGGAGAGGGTACTCTGCCGGGCAGCGTGCTTAGCTCTGTGTATAGGGTGGAGAACAAAGCAAGTTTAGCCCTGTCCACATGCTAAACTTACAGTCTAAACTGTAAATAGGGCCAGCGTTCTTACAGTCTAAACTGTAAATAGGGCCAGCGTTCAGTGAATTAAGAATGCAGGCTGGGTGTGGTTACTCACACCTGTAATCGCAGCACTTTGGGAGGCTGAGGCAGGCGGATCACTTGAGGTCAGGAGTTCGAGACCAGCCTGGCCAACATGTTGAAACTCTGTCTCTGCTAAAAATACAAAAATTAGCCAGGCGTGGTGATGGGCACCTGTAGTCCCAGCTACTTGGGAGGCTGAGGCAGGAGAATTGCTTGGACCTGGGAGACAGATGTTGCAGTGAGCCAAGATTGTGCCACTGCACTCCAGCCTGGGGCATAGAGCAACTCTGTCTCAAAAAAAGAAAAAAAAAAAAAAGAGTGCAGTGTGTTTAAACTTCTGGAAAGGAGACATTATCATTATTGGCAATTATATTGATGGTGATGGTTTACTGGCTGTTAAGCACTGTGCTCATGCTTCACATGTACTTAGTTATTCAATTTTAACATACTCCTTTATCTTTTTTTTTTTTAAAGACAGAGTCTTTGTCACCCAGGCTGGACTATAGTTGCGTGATCTCAGCTCACTGCAACCTCCACCTCCCAGGGTCAAGCAATTCTCCTACTTCTGCCTCCCGAGTAGCTGGGATTTCAGGTGCGCACCACCATACTCAGCTAATTTTTGTATTTTTAGTAGAGTTGGGGTTTCACCATGTTGGCCGGACCGGTCTCGAACTCGTGACCTCAGGCAGTCTGCCCACCTTGGCCTCCCAAAGTGCTGTGATTACAGGCGTGAGCCACCGTGCCTGGCCTACTCCTTTATTTTCTCACCAAAAAAGTAAAAATAAAAATAAGAAAGAAGTCCTCACTTGAGAGCTGAATAAACTGAGTCTCGGGTAGAGTGGGTGAAATGCTTCGCTCAAGATCTCACAGCAGGGTCCAGGTGGAGCTGGAATACTAACGCCCACTGCCGAGGCTGTACCACCTATGCTTTCCCTTACGCAGCCCTGAGTGCTTGGTCTTGGTCGCATCCAAACTTGGCCCATCCTGTGGTCAGGCACACGAACTGAGCCCACGTGGCTGGCAATCTGGGCTCTACTGCTTACTCTTGGCAGTAACCTCCCTGGACAAAGCCAGCCCTGAGGGCATCTGGTCACACCACGCTGGGGCCTGGGGCATTGGTGCCTTTGAGCTGGACATCTTTGGTCTCAGAGGACTTGTCTAGGGCCCCAAATTCCCTCTTGTTTGCCCTAGGGTGTTGGACACATTATGATGGCTTCCATGTGTGAAAGTGCCTTGCAGGGCACTGACAGTGTAGAAAGCTTTTTCATGGGTGTAATCTTTTTTTTTTTTTCTTCAGAGATGCAGTCTAGCTCTGTCACCCAGATTGGAGTGCAGTGGTGCGATCCTGGCTCACTGCAACCTCTGCCTCCCAAGCTCAAGCAATTCTCCTGCCTCAGCCTCCCGAGTAGCTGGGACTACAGCAGTGCACCACCACGCCCTGCTAATTTTTTGTATTTTTAATAGAGTTGGCCAGGCTGGCCTCGAACTCCTGACCTCAAGCAATCCGCCCGCTTTGGGCTCCCAAATTCCTGCGATTATAGGCGTGAGCCTCCACGCTTGGCTCATGGGTGTAATCTTATTTGTTCTCCACAACAACACAAGGAGGTGCTGAGGACCGATATTCATACCCATTGTTCAGACAAAGATACTGAGACTCAGATATCAAGGGAGGCCAAAGCTGTGTAGCCAGAAAGAGGCAGGGAAGGACTAACCTTTACCTTTTTCCACTGCTTCACATATGGCTGGTTTTCTTTGTGCTTGGCGTCTTCTCGTTTTAATTCCACCCTCTGTCCCTGTCCCAGGCCCCACTGACAAACAACAGCCCGCAAACACTCCTGACTCCCAGCTCTCCCTCTGATCCACAGCAAACAACCAGCCCAGCTTGCGAAAGCACCCACAGGTGAAAGCCATGCACCGCATAGGAAGGAGGGTCGAGGAAAGTGAATTAAACTGCTGGCAGGGCCAAAAATTCCACTGAAAGAGATGATTAATGGTGAGACACCAGGGTCTAAAGCTGAGGGTAAACTCAACTGGAAATTATTTGCCTGGGAAGGATAGGATCTAATTATCAAGATTTTTGACTCAGCGCTTTGCATTTGTTTTCAAAGTTATTTGAAGTGACTATTTGGTTTTCTGTTGATACCATCTCTTGGATGGGGGAAGGGCAGAGGACCGGATCCTCCCAAAGCTTGCCTGAAGGAAGCAGTTGATAGTTCTGATCCAACACATGGTAATGTCCCCTGTGTCCTGGGCACTGTATGTCTTCTCATTTGACCCTTGCTGCAATTCTACCAGGTGGGCTTTTGTATCTCCTTTTTAGAGGACACTCGGGCCTTGAGAGGCCCTGTAGGCCCTACCTCCTTAGCTGGGTTTGAAGTGTATTTGCTGAATACCTGAGACTTCATTCATTCTCTAGCAAATTATGTCTCAGAAATACACCAGTCAGAAGCCAGATAGGTTGAGTGGCTCCAGAGCCAGAAGACCTATATTCAAATTCTGGCTCTGTTTCTTACTAGCAGGTAATCCTGGACAAGCTACTTAAATTTCTTGTGCTTTGAATAAGGATCATAATAATAGGTAACATTTACAAAGCCCTTAGAGGAGTGTCTGGCAGGTGGTGAGCCCTATAGATGGTAGCTATTATTCCTGGGCATTAGATACCAATCTTTATTAATGAAGAAGTCTAGATATGAAGAGTTGGAGTAAGTAGACCACGTTTACACCACTGGAGGGTCTGAAAAAGTGACAGGTCACCTGGCACCCTCTCCCTGCAGTGGCAGTTAAGAGCACAGGTTTGAAAACAAGGCTGACTTGGGCTCAAGCTCAGCTCTGCTACTTACTGGCTCCATGATCTTGGGCAAGTCAGTTAACAACCCTGATCCTCAGTTTCCTTATCTGTAAAATGAGTGTACTCATATCTTCTATTTTTGTTGTTGTTTGTTTGTTTTTTTGAGACAGGGTCTTGCTCTGTCACCCAGGCCATGGCCCACTGCAGCCTTGATCTCTAGGGCTCAAGTGATCCTCCCACCTCAGCCTCCTAAGTGAGTAATTGGGACCACAGGTGCAAGCCACCATACCAGGCTAATTTTTTAATTGTTTGTAAAGATGGAGTCTCACTATGTTGCCCAGGAAGGTCTCAAACTCCTGGGCTCAAGCCATCTCCCACCTCTGGCCTCCCAAAGTGCTAGGATTACAGATGTGAGCACTGCCCCCAGCCTCCCTTGTAGGGAACAGGCGTGAACGTATTTAATATGCCCAGCACACAACACAAACACTAAGGCAGTCAAGCCGGGTGCCTGGCCCTCCTGGGCACCCTTCCCGGCAGCCCTGGCAGTGAGCAGAGCTGGGACATGACCACGCCCCAGCATCAGCTTTTAGGAAACAGATTCTGGCTGAGTCATTCAAACGGACTGGACTTCACTGCAACTCCCTTGGAAAATGTGGGTTTGATTCAAGAGCCTGTATGTCTGAAAGGTCATTTCCAGAGGCCAGTGGGGCACTGGGAGTGGAGAGGGGAGCAGTCACCCCGCCTGCCTTTTTGCTGGGGCATTTCTGTTTATCAGTGATATCCGTGACTGTTGCAGAAATGTCCCAAACAGCCTCGCTTTGTATCACCGTTTCCACTTGCCCAAAGTGCCTTTCTCCTAGAACCTGTTTGGCAGCATCTTCCTGGAACGATAGGGCAGCCAGGGTTGAAAAGCCAAAGTCAGCGACACTCCCGGAGAGAGGTCCACCTGATGGGCCCTGTGTCCCTGTACTACCCCAGGTGTCTCTCAAGTCCTGAGGACGGAGGCATCTCTGCCGGCCTTTCTCAGAACCTTCTCTGCCCCTTGTTGATAGTAGAAATTAGCTGGCTCCTGGTGGCTGCCAGGCTGCCTGCCAGGGAGGAGCAGTCACTGCCCACATGCCAGCTGCCCCAGGGAAACTCAGAGGCCTGGAATGGAGCCATGTGGAAGAAATATTCCACCAGGGCGGTCCCAGCCTCACCGGGCACTTCCTCCAGTCACAGGGGCCCTGCCCTCCGGGGCTCCACAGCCTGGGAACACCCTGGGGGAATGCAAGGAGGCTGCCCTGGTGTTGTAATAAGAAATCATCTAGCTGGGCACGGTGGCTCATGCCTGTAATCCCAGCACTTTGGGAGGCCGAGGTGGGTGGATCATCCGAGGTCAGGAGTTCAAGACCAGCCTGGCCAACATGGTAAAACCCCATCTCTACTCAAAATACAAAAAGTAGACAGGCATGGTGGCGCATGCCTGTAGTCCCTGCTACTTGGGAGGCAGGAGAACGGCTTGAATCCGAGAGGTGGAGGTTGCAGTGAGGCGAGATTGCACCATTGCACTCCAGCCGAAAGAAAGAAAGAAGGAAGGAAGGAAGGAGGGAGGGAGGGAAGAAAGGAAGGAAGGAAGGAAGGAAGGAAGGAAGGAAGGAAGGAAAGAAGGAAGGAAGGAAGGAAGGAAGGAAATCATCTGATAGTTTTCATTTATTAGTCTTACTGTGTGCCAGGCCCTGGGCTGGGCACTTTGTATTCATTCTTTCATTTAGTCATTAAAGCAGCCCTAGTAATCATACTTACATGAACTTATGAAGTCCAATTTACTCCAGTCATGGAGAAATTACTACGTAGTAGGCATTGTAGGGGGAATAACAATATTAATAATACATAGTCTCAGCCTTCAAGGCATCACCCTCTGGTCTTAATCCTCCAACTCTGGAAACTAATTGCTCTTTGTCTCTTTTGACCAGGGTTTGAATCCCAGCTCCATCACTTACTAGCTGTGTGACCTCTAATAAGTTGCTTAACCTCTCTGTGTCTTGGTTTCTTCCTCTGTAACTGGGAATGACCATAATAGAACTTATCTGTTAGAGTTGTGAAGATTAAGTAAGAGAATCCATGGGAAGTACTGGGAACAGTGACTCCGTTCAGAGCACTTAATAATAAGTGCTAGCCATGTATGGGTGTGGTTTAGGGGTGTGTGAAATGTTAGGCACAACGGCAGATGAATTCATTTGGGGCTTTATATATCTCAAAGGAAGGGAGGCATGACTCAGAGACCTAGAAAAGGTGAAGAAGTATTTCTGAATGGGAGACCAAATGTAGACTCCTGGCTGAACCTAGAGATCTTATTGTTCTATTTTGTCTACTGAAGAGCTGAGTTATTCAGGGAGCTTTTGTAGACAGCTCCCTCACTTTTCCTGAGGCCATTTCAGAAAGACACAGCAATCTAACTGTGCAGGACTTGGGGGCACGTCATAAAGCTTATGTTCCATAAGTCTGGGGGAAAGCTTCGAGATTATCTATCTCACCTGAATGCATCAGTTTATATATGAGGGACTCTGAGCTTGAGGGTTCAGCCTCGTATTTTCCCAAGATGACAGCTCAAAGGAAGAGACGTCACAGATGTGAAAGTCCAGTCAGAGGGGCTGGGCCGACATCTGTGCTTTTCCCTGCAGGATTTTTAGGATCAGTGAGATGGTGTGTATTCGGAAGCATTTCAAATGTGTTACCATCATGTTACTTCCGTGGGCACCTAGTGTTATTGGTTGGACTAGTCAGAATTCTCCAGAGCAGCAGAAGCAATGGGATGTGTGTGCATGTGTTTGTGTAGAGACAGAAAGAGAGATTTTAAGGAACTGGCTCATGCAGTTGTGGGGGCTATCAAGTCTGAAATTTGCAGGGCGGGCCAGCAAGCTGGAAATTCACATAAAAGTTGATGTTGCACTCTCCAGTCTGAATTCCACAGCTTAGAAACTCAGGCAGGGTTTCTGCGTTAGAGTCTAGAGGCAGAATTTCTTCTCCAGGAAACCAGTTTTTGCTCTTAAGACCTTCAGCTGTTTGGATGAGGCCCATCTAAATTATAGAGGGTAATTTTGCTTTACTTAAAGTCAACTGAGTGTAAATGTTTATCACATCTACAAAATATCTCTACAGCAACATCTGGACTTATTTTTGACCAAACAACTAGACACCATAGCCTAGCCAACTTGACACATAAAATGAACCATCCCAGCTGACCACCGGCACAGATGTAGCAAGCCAGTCTCAGGAGTCCTGATGTCTTTCAGGCCTTTTTTTTTTTTTTTTTTTTTTTTTGAGACAGAGTCTTGCTCTGTCACCCAGGATGAAGTACAGGGGTGTGGCCATGCAGCCTTGACCTCCCAAGCGCAAGCAA
>NW_012103488.1:1402257-1407207 GCF_000951045.1 Mandrillus leucophaeus
ACTAAAATACAAAATTAGCCAGATGTGGTGGTGGGTGCCTGTACTCTCAGCTACTCGGCAGGCTGGGGCAGGAGAATCACTTGAACCCAGGAGGCGGAGGTTGCAGTGAGCCGAGATTGCACCACTACACTAGATCCTGGATGACAGAGTGAGATTCCCTCTCATTAAAAAAAAAAAAAAAAAAAAAAAAAGATATTTTGTAGAGACAAAGTCTCACTATGTTGCCCAGGCTGGTCTTGAACTCCTGTACTCAAGCGATCCTCTGGCCTTGGCCTTCCAAAGTGTTGGGATTACAGGTGTGAGCACCACACTGGGCCAGGCATTTTCATTAAGGGTCTGACACACTGGCTGGTAAGTGAAAAGCAAAGGAAATGGTTCTGTGCAGAAGGGCGGGCGGTTTGACTAAGAGAGCTGTTCAGTTCTCCTGGAAACCTTGTTCGGAGGCTGGCATTGGGGTTAATTACTGCAGTGGTGACCTCCGCAGAACTGAGTGAGAGGCAGGCGTAGCTAATCGGAAAACAGGAAATGTCCCAAAGAATGACTTGAGCCCTTGAGCACACTCAGAGTGTGCCCTGCATTTGAGTCAGTTGTTATGTTCTGGGCTGAAAGTATTTGGTTTCTTTCCATAGGAAGAAACAGTCATCTTCATAAAATTAGACACTGGAGCCAGGTTGAATGATAGGTAATGTGGAGAAAGGAGAGGGAGTTTCCTGTTATTCAATTTGATGTTCAGTGCCTGCAGTTTTAACCTGTTTTTTTTTTTTTTTAAAGAGGTAGAATCAAATAATTGACTAATATAAATACGTGACTGGCTGCTGATAAGAAAAATAATTTATCTACTTTTTTTTTTTGCCTGATGTGTTTATGTGTGAGAATAGGTGTTCAATAAAAGGTAACATATACACATTTTGATAAACATCAGAGCCTCCTTCTTGGAAGAGATTGAGCTGGGTTTCTCCAGAAGGGTAGGAGCCAATGCCAGCCACTTAGTTTTCCCTTATTAGCTAGGGAAATGGGAGGTGCAGTGGTTAAATGCATGGGCTCAGGAGTCATACTAGACCTGGTTAGAGGACTTCGTCCTAGCCCTGTGATCTTTGGCAAATTACCTAAGCATTCTGGGGCTCTCTTTGCTTGTCTGCAAACTGAGGATAATAACAGTGCCTACCTCATAGGCTTGCCAGGAGGATTCAATGAAATGATGCATGTGAAGGGCACGTGAAGGGCTTAGCAGCCCCGGTGCAGTGGCTCACGCCTGTAATCCCAGCACTTTGGGAGACCAAGGTGAGCAGATCACTTGAGGTCAGGAGTTCGAGACTAGCCTGGCCAATATGGGGAAACCCAGCCTCTACTAGAAATATAAAAATGAGCTGGGCGTGGTGGTACACACCTGTAATCCTAGCTACTCAGGAGGCTGAGGCAGGAGAGAGACTGTAGTGAGCCAAGATCGCGCCACTGCACTCCAGCCTAGATGACAGAGTGAGACTCTAACTCAAAAAAAAAAAAAAAAGGTGGAGGGCTTAGCAATGCCCAGCCCGCAGTGAGCGTCCCCTAGGGGTAGTACCGTTAGCATCAGCCTCACACGGTGAGTGCCAGGAGCTGCCGGAAGTTCTGGTTGAATAGCTCCACCTGGTCTGTGGTCAACTGGCATCTGCCTGGACTCAGCCATTCCCCTTTGTTTTCAACACACAATTGAATCGTGTGTTCAGGAACATGCGATGGGAGAATTGTTGGGCCACTTGGATTTTCCTCATGGGTTATAAACTTTTTGAAGTCATAAAATCCAGTTTCTAATACCCTCCACCTTTAAGTACTTATATCGGCCAAATGAAGCTTAGCCTGGTACTTGAGGCTTCACAGTGAGACCATAAGCTTCCCACAAAGCCCAGTTGCCCCCTACCCACTTCTACACTCTTTGGTTCCAGCCAGTTGAGTCCTGGAGTGTCCCCAGATGTGACGTAACTGGTTCTCCCTCCTCCATGCCTGATCCACCCACCCTATTGCGTCTACTGGAGTGAGCTAGTCTTCTGGCGCCACATTTCCAACCCCTCATTGTCCTCGAATTCTCATCTAGTTCAGCCTCTGCTTCTGTGTACACAGCCTGAAGTCATCTTTCTTTCCTCTGAATTTGCCTGTGCATCGATACCCCTCTGATAGCGACTGTAGTCCTTTCTCTATCAGTCCCCTATAGCCACATTTCCCCTCCCCACTAGACCCCTTGAGGGCAGGAACCATGTCTTGGGTATTTTTGTGTCTCCTATAGTGCTCAGCTCAGTGCCTGGCAAGCACTATTTCACAAACATTTGTTGGGTGGAAGAATGAAGGAGCTGACTAATGTTTGCGGAAGAACTCACTCAGTGAACCATTTCTGTGGGCTAAGCTCTGAGGTCTCTTGGCCTGAGCTGACCAGTCATTATTTCTGTTTATTCTCCCTCTGACAGGCAGGAAGGAACTTCAGGATGAGAATGAGACAGGCAGGAGCATGGTGGAGATTTTTGCTATTTCTTTTCTTTTCTTTTCTTTTCTTTTCTTTCCTTTTCTTTCTTTTCTTTTTTGATGGAGTTTTGCTTTTGTTGCCAGGCTGGAGTGCAATGGCACGATCTGGGCTCACTGCAACTTCCGCCTCCCAGGATCAAGGAATTCTCCTGCCTCAGTCACCCGAGTATCTGGGATTACAGGTGCCCACCACCATGCATGGCTAAATTTTGTGGTTTTTGTAGAGACGGGGTTTCACCAGGTTGGCCAGGCTGGTCTCGAACTCCTGGCCTCAGGTGATCCTCCTGCCTCAGCCTCCCAAAGTGCTGGGATTACAGGCGTGAGCCACTGCACTTGGCCTGTAGAACTTTTTTTTTTTTTTTGGAGATGGGGTTTCGCTCTGTCACCCAGGCTAGGGTGCAGTGGCTCGATCTCGGCTCACTGCAACTTCTGCCTCCTGGGTTCAAGCAATTCTCCTGCCTCAGCCTCCTGAGTGGCTGGGACTACAGGTGTCCACCGCCATGCCTGGCTAATGTTTTTTGTATTTTAGTAGAGACAGGGTTTCACCATGTTGCCCAGGCTGGTCTCGAACTCCTGAGCTCTGGCAATCCACCCGTCTCGGCCTCCCAAAGTGCTAGGATTACAGGCTTGAGCCACCATGTCCGGCCAGCCTGTGGAACTTTTTAAGACTAAGAACTATCTTACACTCTTCTGTTTCCTGTTACTGGCACGCCGTGGATGCTTAATAAATGTTTGTGAATGAATGAATGAACAAATGAATCTTTTCACACTCCCCATCTGCTGACACTGGAACAATCCTGTCCCTCCTGAGGGCAGAGGGCAGAGAGGATCCGTGGTCCCAGGCTGGGCGTCAAGGTAGCTTGCAGCGAGTCTTCCATGCACTCTGTTTCCCAGGTCAGGAACCAGGTTTGGGACTCGTTTCATGTTGACAAGTGCTGTTTTTTTCTGTGATCTACCTGGAGCCCTTGTCCCTGCCTTGGCTCCTGGTTGGAGTCTTGGGGACTTGGAGACTGGAATTTTGCTTCAGTGCCATCTTTCAGTGATGCAAATCCTACCCCAAGCCCGGGTGCCCAGTTTCTATTGCACTATTTGCTGCCTTCTCCTTGCTTTCCCTTCTTGCTGGGACTTCTTGGAATCGCCTATCTTCTCTCTTGAAGGACTGCCATGGTCTCAGGGTCCAGATCCACTCCTTTGTGACTCAGTTCTCCACCCCCCAAGCCCCGGTTATGGGAGCAGGGGTAATGGTAAGGTAGAGGGAGATTGGTGGAACTATTTCATGCTTGTTGAATGCAGGGATTCCTAACCTTTTTCAAGGTCACTAACACATTTGAGAATCTGATGAGAACAATGAGCTCTTTCCTCCAAGAAAATTCACAGATGCAATATTTTGTGTATGAGAGCAAATAATCTTGGAGAGTTTCAGGATACCCTGGAAAGTGACCATGAACTTCCTTACAGACATTTTCCAAGGTGCCAAGCCCGTCACACATGTTATATTTATGCATCTTCATTATCCAGCATTTCCGACAGCTTCCAATAAGGCACTGTGGTCTGGTGGCAAACACGCACAAACACAGATTTTGGAGCCAGAGGGATGTAGTTCAAAATCTGGCTCTGTTTCCTTATTAGTTTTGTGATCGAAGGCAGGTTAACTACTCTCCATTTTCTTGGCTGAGAAATGGGAATAACCATGTTTACCTTGAAGAATTGTCTCAATGGTTAGAGACACTGCGGTAGAATGCACAGCCTGGCACCTAGAGATGATTCTGTAGAGGGAGCAGCTACAATTACACATAGAAACCATTTTGTCCAGTTCTATTTAAGTTAAAAATTCTTTGCATGTCTCCTCTTTCTCTCAAGAGCACTTTTTTATACTGTAACCAGAGAGGAGGATTGGGAGTTTCTGTTAGAGGAGGAGAGGGATGGGTGGGGTCAAAATGGAAGTGTGGGAGGGGAAGTTTCAGGACAGCTTCTAGGGGACCTCAGAGTCAGATGCAGTGAGGGGCTGTGTAGGTCACATAGAGAGAGCACAGGCAGAACCAGCCAGGATAGGTCTGGGCACAAGCTGACGAGTAGCGTCATGCTGAAGCTTAGGAAGGGAAACCATTGGGCTGTGTGTTGCCCTCTCAAGTGGAAAAGTTAATGCTTAGCAGAGTGAGGGCCATGACTCACAGCCTTACTATGCTGAGGTCTTGGAAGAATGAGGTGGTTAGTCCCACAGGCAGCTGTGTGCTGGGAGCCAAAGCAATGTGACATTAGCTAAACAAAACCCACTACCTCCTACATTCCATAGCAGTAAAGGAGAAGCAAAGGCTGAGGAGTGATTCAAAGTATGGCCACCAATGTGAGACTGCCTGGGTCTCAAATCCTAGCAGGACCATTTATTAACTGGGTGACTTACTTGTTTTTTGTTTTGAGACTGAGTCTCGCTCCATCCCTTAGGCAGGAGTGCAGTGG
>NW_012103488.1:1408167-1437253 GCF_000951045.1 Mandrillus leucophaeus
CAAAGATTAGCTTTTATTTGGGTAGGTATTTGAGGACTTGGGGACCCAAGAGAAGCCTCTGCTCTTTGGACATTGCTACAAGGAAACTTTAAGTACTTGCTTAAAGTTGAATTACTCGTGTGCTCATCCAGGTGGGGTACTGTCCAGGCTCAGACACAGAGAAGAAAGATCTTATGTCTGCAGAAAAGATGGCCTCAGAGAAAAGGAAGCCCCAAATTATCTGCAAGTCCTAGAAAGTGTTCATCTGCTTATGACATTGTACCAAAGCCTATGGGAGGGAGTCCAGCTTGATACTGGAGCTCTGCTGGTGTCTTAGCACACTCAGAAGCAGCATGAGCTTCAAAGCTGAAATTCCAGGTTTAAAGCAGGGCATTACTGCCAGGTGTGAGCTCAGATAAATGTCTTAACTCTTTGAGCCTCAATATCTTTGCCTATAAAATAGCAATATCAGCATCTCAGAGGTTAGCTTTGTTGGCTTCTTTCTACAGCAAGCCGGAGATGCAGAGGCTCTGGGTAGCCTTGGTGAGGGAAGGGCAGAACATCACATCCCTTAACTCCATGTAGACCTGGAGATGGGAAAATCTTGTAGACCAGAAAAGGCCATTTCATTTGGAAAACTGTGATTCAGGTAAACCCCCATCCTAAGCAGATGAATGGGGAAATGTGGGCACAAGTAGGCCTTTGGGTAATGTTCTTAGAATAAATGAATGGCCCATGCTCTTTAATTTTTTATAAATGATTGCTGTCTCTTCCTTTATCTCTTTTGCAGATGAGAAAAAGAAAACAAAGAAAGTTGATAATGAATTGAACCCTGTCTGGAATGAGGTGACTTCATCGTTTTCTTCAACTTTGTTTTAATAGATAAGTTATCTCTGCTTGTCCTATCTTTGGGTAAGAGGTTATCTCTTCCCTTTGGAAGGAGAATCTCTACATTTCACCCCCACCCACTCCATTTCCCTTTGTGCTCACCAAGAGAGCCGGGCAGTTCAAGGACAGTAGCTTACCAGCGACCATCTTCTGTACAGCAGTGGCATGGCGAGGGAAGCCTGGACTGGCAAGGGAGTTGAGTTCTTACCAGGCACCGCCATGAGCTTACTATGTGGGCTAGGTCCACTTACACTGCATATCTGGGGCACATGTGTAGAGCAAGGATGGGATTAGATCATCTCCAGAGTCTCAGAAGGAAGGCCTCATAATTAAAAACATATCTGCATGTGACAAATCAAGAGTATATCACATGATTCTCTGTGTGTCTAGCTGGGTAATGACATATATTGTTTTTATGTTGATAAAAGCGATGTCCAATATACTTCATGTGGAAATTTTTGGAAACTTCAGTTAATCATTAAAAAATTAACTTGGGTCCCACTGTGTAGAGGCACCTACTATTAACATCTGTGATGTATCACCAAGTGTTTATTGGAGGGATGTATTTAATAAAATCTGACGTCTGATACACAAACTAGCATCATATAGCAAATGATTTCCTCTCCTACACTTTCTTACTATTATATCCTGACATATGCCCATATCATTCAATTCAAAAGTATTTTAATTACTGTGTAATAGTCTACTGAAGATATATAACTTATTTACCTCCCCCAGCTGTTGACCTTATATCTATTTTAGAAGTGTTTCAGTGTTTAATATTTTCACAAATATGTGAAACAATTTAATTCTTCCCACAGAATGGGATTTTCCTACTCTCTCTCATTTTTTTAAACCACCCAATTATTCATGAAACTTTAACTTTTTAATAGTTGATGGCCAGCTCCATTGTGTTTTTCAAAAGCTGAGTCAAACCTCCCTGGACAAAAGCAGTAATGAATGTCTTTGTTATTTTCACCAAGTCACCAGGCCATGAAAGCTCCCCTCCACCCACCCATCTTTCTCTCCCAACTAGTTTCAGTCTCTATAAGATACGGACTACACCCTTATCTTTTTTTTTTTTTTTTTAATTTTTATTTTGAGACAGAGTCTCCCTCAGGTTGGAGTGCAGTGGCATGATTAAAGCTCAATACTGCCTTGAATTCCTGGGCTCAGGTGATCCTCCCACCTCAGCCTCCTGAGTAGCTGGGACCACAAGCACGCACCACACCCCAACTAAGTTTTTTTGTAGAGATGGGCTTTTGCTGTGTTGCCCAGGTTGGTCTTGAACTACTGAGCTCCAGTGATCCACCTGCTTCAGCCTCCCAAAGTGCTGGGATTACAGGTGTAAGCCATTGCGCCTGGCTAGACCTTTTATCCTTGAATGAAGTGAAACAAAAAACTTTTTAATGCCTTGTGTTTTTTTTGGTTGGTTGGTTGGTTTTGGGGGGGGGGATTGAGACAGAGTTTCACTCTTGTTGCCCAGGCTGGAGTGCAGGTTCCTCACCGCAACCTCCGCCTCCCGGGTTCAAGCGATTCTCCCACCTCAGCCTCCTGAGTAGCTGGGATTACAGGCATGTGCCACCACGCCCAACTAATTTTGTATTTTTAGTAGAAACAGGGTTTCTCCATGTTGATCAGGCTGGTCTCGAAGTCTCGACCTCAGGTGATCCACCCACTTGGCCTCCCAAAGTGCTGGGATTACACGTGTAAGTCACCAAGCCTAGCGTTTTTTATTTTTTATTTACTTATTTATTTTTGAGACGGAGTCTCACTATGTTGCCCAGGCCGAAGTACAGTGGCGAGATCTTGGCTCACCGCAAGCTCTGCCTCCTGAGTTCTCGCCATTCTCCTGCCTCAGCCTCCCAAGGAGCTGGGACTACAGGCACACACCACCTCACTCTGCTGATTTTTAAATTTTTCATAGAGATAGAATCTTACTATGTTGCCCAGGCTGGTCTTGAACTCCTTGCCTCAGCCTCCCAAAGTGCTGGAGTTACAGGTATGAGCCACCATCCCCAACCTGGGCGTGTTCTAATAGAAGCTCTGAGGCCAGGTGCGGTGGCACATGCCTGTAATCCCAGCACTTTGGGAGGCCAAGACGGGTGGATCACATGAGATCAGGAGTTCGAGACCAGCCTGGCCAACATGGTGAAACCCTGTCTATTAAAAATACAAAAATTGGCCAGGTACGGTGGCTCACGCCTGTAATCCCAGGACTTTGGGAGGTCGAGGAGGGTGGATCATGAGGTCAGGAGTTCGAGACCAACCTGGCCAACATGGTGAAAGCCCATCTCTACTAAAAATACACAAATTAGCAGGGCATGGTAGCAGGCTCCTGTAATCCCAGCTATTCAGGAGGCTGAGACAGGAGAATCGCTTGAATCCAGGAAGCAGAGGTTGCAGTGAGCCGAAATTGTGCCACTGCGCTTTAGCCTGGGCAACAGAGCAAGACTCTGTCTCAAAAAAAAAAAAAAGAAAAAAAAATTAGCTAGGCATGGTGGTGTGCACCTGTAATCCCCAGCTACTGAGGAGACTGAGAACTTGGTTTTTTTTTAAAAGTTCTGAAAATAATTTTTTGAGACGTTCTGAAACAAGCTTTCCTTCCATTCCAAGCCCACTACAAGGAGGATCAAGTCATCATTTAATTTATTTAATTCATGTATTACCTAATCAATCAAAGGCATCAGTGACACTTTATCAATCTTTTTTTTTTTTACATTTGTCATTAGCAAGCAACCTACTGCATTAAAATGAGAGACTCAGAAAGGTCGGTGTATTACAGTGTTGACCTACCATAGTGGAACTTAAAATGAGAGGCACTTTAGAAAATGTTTTCTTAGATTATTCATCTTCTTTGTTTGATAGTAGTATGATTAAGAAGAGCAGATAATTTAAAACTGGCCATTGAAGAAAATGTTTTCACATACACTCTGCATTTTATTCTTTCAGCAGTTGTGGTAGGTGTTGAGTCCAGCTCTTGAGTATGAGGCAGGGGTGTGTGGTGACCCGGCTGAAGCCACAGAACCTAGAAAGCAGAAAGCCAGGAGTTGTCTACAGGTCCTCCAAGTCAACATCTGGTTTGCCTTCCCACCCCCTCAGCTGCCTTAAGGTTTAGAATTTAATCATTTCTGCCTAACTTCAAAAGATTGTCATTGGTGAAAATAATGACCCACCATGTGGTAACTGGTGCATCTTAGTATAATCTCTGCTCCTTTAACAGCCTTTTTTTTTTTCAAAACCTTTCTGTGAACAGATTTTGGAGTTTGACTTGAGGGGTATACCACTGGACTTTTCATCTTCCCTTGGGATTATTGTGAAAGATTTCGAGACAATTGGACAAAATAAGTAAGTTGTTTTCACCTGTTTTTCTCATTTTATGTATTACTATCTCACTGTTGTTTATTTTGTTGAAGAGACACATCTTTAATAACATATTATAATCCTTCCAATATAAATGTGCTTTAATTCCATGCCCTGCTCCCTTCTGAGCCAATAGCAGATGTGGCTAATCCATCACAGCACTTTTTCCCACTGACTACTTTTTTCCTAAAAAGCTGCAAACACCGAGCCACCACTAGTCTATCAAACTTGGCACTTAGAGTGAAGCCTGTTCACACGCCCGCAACTTCTTGATTAACTGTAGTTCCTACCTCTGGTAGTTTATCTGAACTGTAGTGATAATGCATACAACCCAGATCACTTCTTCTGATTATCTGTGGCCCATACACCTGTCATTCAAGTTTTACTTTCAGCCCCATTTCCATTGTAATGTCTCCTTCGCCTTTTAATCCCAACAGACCTAAACAGACCTTAATCCTTGTCTTACTGCCTCTTTCCTTTCACATGGGGAAGGGTCACGGTGGTGCCTGTGGTGACACCGAGGGTTGACCACTGGGTAAAGTTGGGAGACTTCACCAACAGCTCCCCGTGGGACAGAAGGACCTTAGTATTAATAAATTCACCCTAGCCCTGGATCTGGACTTTGGCCTTGTAGACTTAGACCCAGTCTTATGTTACCAACTCAAACTAACCAAGTTCACAAGAGACCAAAGTTGTTTTTTTTTTTTTGAGACGGAGTCTCGCTCTGTCACCCAGGCTGGAGTGCAGTGGCGCAGTCTCGGCTCACTGCAACCTCCGCCTCCCATGTTCAAGTGATTCTTGTGCCTCAGCCTCCTGAGTAGCTGGGACTACAGGCGTGTGCCACCATGCCTGGCTAATTTTTGTATTTTTAGTAGAGATGGGGTTTCACCATGTTGGTCAGGCTGATCTCGAACTCCTGACCTCATGATTCGCCTGCCTCGGCTTCCCAAAGTGCTGGGATTACAGGTGTGAGCCACTGCACCCGGCCTATTTTTGTGTTTTTTAGTAGAGATGAGGTTTCACCATGTTGGCCAGGTTGGTCTCAAACTCTTGGCCTCAACTAATCTGTCCACCTCAGCCTCCCAAAGTGCTGGGATTACAGGGGTACAGTAAATTAGATGGTCACTGCAGTTATTGGGGTCTTCTGCTTACCGGCATCAGAATAAGACAGTCTGCACAGACATGGACTCCCTGGACAGTGCTTTGATAGGCACTCCCATGTTTGCCTTTGATGAGATCCTTTTTACCATTCTCCGTTGCTGACCGATGCCCCCTGCATATTTTTCTGTAACTATATAAATACATTCTGGGACGGGTGTGGTGTCTCATACCTATAATCCTAGCACTTTGGGAGGCTGAGGTGGAAGGATCACTTGAGCCAAGGAGTTGGAAACCAGCCTGGGTAACATAGTGAGACCCTATCTCTAAATAAATAAATACATACCTGCATACACTCTGGCAGGTTCTGGTCCCACTCTCTTGCACTGGAAACTATTCTAGCTTTTTAAGGGTCTGTTGCATATCTCAGCTGTGAACTATTATATGATTATTTATTCCCCACCCCAACTCCCAAAAGCCAGTTTTATTTCCCATATTTCAAAGTTTTGGGGAAGGGGAGGGGAGGGCCTCACACTAGCCTCCTGCATGTTACTAAGACTAGGCCCTCCTCTTCTTTGCTTTCTTCTTTCTGCAAATGGTACCATTGTTTATATTGTAGACCAGGCCTCTCCAACAGAAATACAGTGCAGGGTGCATATGCAATTTAAAATTTTCTAGTTGCCAGATTAACACAAATATAAAGAAATGGGTGAAATCAATTTTAATAATATATTTAACTCAGCAGATCCAAAATGTTATTTCAACGTGTAATCAATGTGTTTGAATCATTGTGATATTCTGCACACATTCTTTCTCTTACTCAAGCGTTTACTTCACACTTACAGCACTTCTCAATTCAGAGACTAACCACATTTCAAGTGCTCTGTAGCCAAGTGTGGCTAGTGGCCACCATATTGGACAGGATGGTTTCAGATCCTGGGCTTAAAACTTCAAACCTCTCTGCACCCTCTCCCTCTTGCTTGTTTTTTGTTTGTTTGTTTTGTTTTGTTTGAGACAGAGTCTCACTCTGTCACCCAGGCTGGAGGGCAGTGGCGTGATCTTGGCTCACTGCAACCTCTGCCTCCCAGGTTCAAGTGATTCTCCTGCCTCAGCCTCCCGAGTAGCTGGGATTACAGGTGCACACCACCATGCTCAGCTAACTTTTGTATTTTTAGTAGAGACAGGGTTTCACCATGTTGGACAGGCTGGTCTCAAACTCCTGACCTCAAGTGATCTGCCCACCTCGGCCTTCCAAAGTGCTGGGATTACAGGCATCAGCCACCGCGCCCAGCCCCCTCTTGCCTCTTATCCAGTCTGTCCCCAGATCTTATGTTTTCTTCCTTTCCAAAGTCTGTGCTTGTGCGTGTGTTTCTTCCCCAGACCTACAGCCACCAGCCTAGTTGAGGTCTTCCTCATTTTATGCCTTATCTATTTCAGCATGGCAATGGGTTGGCCTCAAAACTCTCATCTATGGTTTAAAGTCCTTGCTTTCCTGAAGGCTATGATACTTAGAGAAAGTTAGAAAATAAACAAATACACTAAAAAATATAAACATAATGTGTCAGGTACCTTGAAATGCTGTGAGCTAAAGAAGAAACTGTTATATCCCATGAAGAAAAGCAAATCAGAGGAAAAAGGAAAGTGGTCAGGGGTAGCGGGGAAGGGAGATCCCATTTTATGTGAAGTGGTGATAAGGTGACAATTGAGCATAGACCTAAATATAATCACAAAAGTAATTACAATTTTGCAGCAACCTAACATAATGAAGAACTGAGCCATGCAGTTCACTGGGGGGTAGTGGGGAAGAATATTCCAGGCAGAGAATAGCAAGTGCAAAGGCCCTGAGGCAGGACTGCACTGGGGATGCTGGAGAAATGTGAGAAGGGCAGCCAGGCTGGGGCACAGTGAGGGGTGAAAGTGCAGGAAGGAGGTGAGGTCAGAGAAACCACAATATGTGTGACTTTACGGGCTTTGGATTTCATCCCAAGTGGAATGGGAATCCGTTAAAAGGTTTTGCTTATGATCTGACATATTTTAAAAGGATCACTCAGGCTTTTTGTGTGGAGACTGGAGGTAGGAACCAGTTAGGAAGCAGGAAAACAATACTGGGATACCATTTTATATTTATTTTAGACCTATTGAAAACACAGTGGGGCCCTCAGATGACAGCAGTGATGGGAAGAGGACAGCTCCCCACCCTAAGGCTCATCCTGGCACTCATTTTGGACATTTGTATGCATTTCTAGAGATGGAGTTCACGTACAGTCTATCTGAACCTGGACATTTTCATATTTTTCTGAACCTATGACATGCATAATTCTGAACAAAGAAAATACGATAGGTCCTGTTCTAAGAGGGTCCTTCTAAGGTTCAGGGGCACCATGCATCATGCTGAGCTATGTTGCACTTGGTGTTCTGATGCCTGCTGAGTATAAAGACCAAATGAGGCTGGATGTGGTGGCTCATGCCTGTCATGTCAGCACTTTGGGAGGCAGAGGCAGGCGGATCACTCGAGGCCAGGAGTTCGAGACCAGCCTGGTCATCGTGGCGAAACCCTGTCTCTACTAAAATACAAAAATTAGCTGGGTGTGGTGGTGCACACCTGTAATCCCAGCTTGGGAGGCCGAGGCACAAGAATCTCTGGAACCTGGGAGGCAGAGGTTGCAGTGAACCGAGATCACACCACTGCGTTCCAGCGCTGGTGACGGAGTGAGGGAGAAAAAAAAAAGACCGAATGAGCACGTGGTTACTCTGATATTATGATGACGGGAATTGTTAGGCATAACAGAAGAAGGTAAATTCTAAGCCAGTTATGAAGCTGGTCTTGATTACTTTTTCAATCTTTCCTTCCTCCCATCTTCCATCCCCCTGACTGTTGCTGGGCATCCAGTGTCTTTAAGTTTCCTGGCTCCCACAGTGGTATGCGCTGAGGCCTGCCCTCTGAGCCACACCCTGCACCCTCTGCCAATTCTTTTCCTGTACAAAACTTACCTGTCCTGTGGCTCAGTCCTTCAAGGCCCCGCTTCAAAGCACTTTCTGAGAAAGTAATCGAGTGATGGCATAACAGCTGCTAATAGTTAATTTCCCCGTAGCATTGACTTTTGGACTGAAGGCCATCAGTGACTTACTTGAAAAAGTGAACAACATGGGAATTTTAGGCCTTATGGTCAGGTCGTTGGAGGAGGTGATTTTATTAATAATTAGAACATTATCTCTCTGTCCTGTAGATTCCACTGCATAGTTTACTGTCTTGCAATGGAAGGCCGACCCTGCGTCAGCTCTGTAATGAACAAGGCATGATTTTCTGCCCCTCCGTCGCCTCTGCTCTTTTACTCAGCAGTGTGCCTCCCCATCCTCAGCTGGGAATCACGATCATTAATTAGTTTAGTTTCCACCAACTAACCAATACACACACCTTGGTCAAATTACCTGTGCATTTCAGAAACAAACATTTTTTTAACCATCTGGGAATAAGTTGTATGTGTGTCCAAAATATTTGTGTATTTTGGGCCCGGATTTTCTTTTTGGCTTTTCTGCTAAAGTTCTGGCCTTTGAGGATCCACTTACAGCTCAGTGTGGGACCGCTTCCCTCACCTGAAGCGCAGGGTGGGGGCGGAAGGGTTTTCTACAACTTAAGGAATGTCCTGCCTGTTGACTTTGCTGTTACCATGGAGATGGCCTGTGCAAACACGAGCCGTCGTTTTGCATCTGCTGCTCCTGGCCTGTTAGCAAACAGTTCCCAGCTGCCTGGGCTGGCTGTGCTCCATGCCTACACCCGCATGGGCTAGACCCAGGCAGTCCCAGGCTCACAGCGCCTGCGGGCAGTGAGACCTCCCCACCCCTCGGGTACTGGGAGCACGTTGCCCTGTTCACTATGGACTCTCCTCTTCCTCACTTTACAGTCATCCAACCAGCCATTTGGAGGGAATGAGGGTGAGAAAGGAGACAGAGGAGCCTCTTGGTTTCATGAGGAACATGAAATGTTATTTTTAGAGGAAATGTCAGAGTGGAAAGATTTTCCCAGAGGCTGAAGAATGAAAGTTCCCTTTGCAGACAGCCAATGGCTATCGCTTGGTGAGGACTTAGCATGTGCTAAGGGCTGTGCCCAGCCCTTTGCATTCATTATCCCACTTGATCCTCACACACACTCCATATGATGGGTCCGATTTTTCCTCAGAGAGGTTTAGTAATCTGCTTAACGTCACACAACAGGTGTGTGTCAGAGTCAGCTCATTTATATCCAGGCCTGTACACTTGACTTTTATGTTATACTAAAAGCCTCTGACTACCTATAGGAAACAAAATGTAGGTAGAATGATCAATTCTCTCTGCTGAAATAGAAGTGATTTTTCCTCCTAATTTTGAAAAAAAAGAAAGAATTCTCAATATCAGTGTATTGCTACCTTTTATAAGCTCCACCCTAGGTAGAAGTTTTAAGCATTTTTATACTGTTGAATAGGAAGTCACTTATGCCTATATTCTGCAATGGGCCAGATACATGAAGAGACTATATCTCATCTCATTTGCTCTTCACAGTGACCTTGAGAAGGAGAGAGTAGACTTTAGCCTCAGAGGGGTTGAGGCGGGGACCCTGATCTGTTGGCATCCTGGCCCTACCCTTGAGTTCCTAAAAGTGCCATCCTCAAGAACCTGTACATGTAGAAATAAAAGATATTGACAAGTTTTCAGATTTGTGTGTGTGTGTGCGTGTATGCACACGTGGACACACATGCCCAGGAGAAAAAACAGGTATTGCCTAGAGTTTTTGCATTTGCTATTCCCTTTGCATGGAGTGCTCCTTCCTTCAAACTACAATAGACGTAAAATCTTGTCATTGGGCCTCACCATGTCTGATCATCCAGCCTAGAGCAGCCTCTCCCTGTCACTCTTTATCTTATTACTCTGTTTTATTCTTTCAAAGCCCTTCTTATTAGGGAGTTCATGTGAGGATGAGAATGGGAAAAGGATTCTGTGTGAGCATATAGATGTTAGAATTGTGTTTTAGACAAGTACTCAGGGTATGTGCTGGTCCACACACCTGCTATATGTAACTCAGCATTTACCACCAGCTGAAAAGTTCTTTTCTATTTACTTAATCATTTGTTCTCTCTCTACTGGATAGCAAACTCCATGTCACTCTTGTTCAGTGCCGTGAGACCAGCACTTAGAACAGTGCCTGGCATACGGTAGGCTCTAAATAAATGTGTGTTGGATGAATGAGTGAACAAGTGAGTTTATGATGCTCCTACATGGATGACATTTACCATTTACGAAGCACCTTGCAGCTGTCATGTCAGCTTACTGATAATGGGTCACCAATGCGGAATCTGTCCGCCTCGGCTCTCTGAAACAGCTCCCTAGTTCCAACTTGGGTTTAAGCTGCAAAGGGGTCAGGATACAAAGGTCAGAACACAAGAGAAACAAACCTCTCTCAGAAAGCTCATGCCCTTTTGTAGAGAAATGTGGAACTCAACGCTGAGCTCACAGGAAGGCAGCAGAGCATGGTATTTGAAAGCTGGGATTCTGGAGCCAGGCAGAAGCCAATTAGAGACCCAGATCTACTGATTACTAGTGGGTGACCTGGGCAAGTTAGTTACCCTCTCCAGGCCTCCGAATTCTCATCCTTAAATAGACTGTAGTTTGGAATTGACTGTAGTTTTGTTATGCTAAGGGATTAGATTTACCCTTCCACCTGACACAACTAAAACAAAATACATGCAACAGTAGTTTTCAGATGTTGGACTTTGCTGGCACAGAACAGTGATCTCTAAGAGATGGGAGACAAATGGGGTAAGCCCTGTGAGGTCCCGGCTTAATGCCTAGAAAGACTCATTTCCATGCTGCAACTCAAGAAAAGGGAACCCAGGCAGATCCTTGTAGTCTCCCAGAGTTGGAGAGGTACAGATGGGAGTCTAGAGACGCCAAGGTTAGTCTAGAGACGCCAAGGTTACTAATGGACCAAGAGGAGAGAAACATACACACACACACACACACACACACACACACACACAGACAGAGAGAGAAGAAAGAAGAGAAAAGAGAGAGGAGAGACAGAGAGCACTTCAGAGACTTACAGAGAGTTCCCCTTGAATCTTCAGCTGAGAACTGAGTGAGGAAACTACCTGAGGCAGGACTAGAAAGAGTTTATGTTCCCACCAACCGGGGAAACACTTGTAATTCATAGGGAAGGATTTTGCCTCCATAATGTAGAGAGAAAACAATAGAAACTGACCCAGAAATGGCACACAATCAGTAGACATGGACATAAAACAAGTATTATAATTCTTTAAAAAAATTTTTTAAATGCTTTTAAAAAATTATAATTCTTTAAAAAATTTGTGTGTGTGTGTGTGTGTGTGTGTGTGTGCGCGTGTGGTTTTGTTTTGTTTTGTTTTTGTGAGACAGAGTTGCCCAGGCTGGAGTGCAGTGGCATGATCTCAGCTCACTGCAACCTCTGCCTCCGGGTTCAAGTGATTCTCCTGCCTCAGCCTCCAGAGTAGATGGAATTACAGGCACATGCCACCATGCTCAGCTAATTTATGTATTTTTACTAGAGACGGGGTTTCACCATGTTGGCCGGGCTGGTCTCAAACTCCTGGCCTCACGTGATCCGCCCCCCTCAGCCTCCCAAGGTACTGGGATTACAGGCATGGGCCACCATGCCCTGCTGAGTGTTAGAATTCTATTCTATAGATTCAAGAAGGTGGAGAATTACTTGAGCATGTTAGTAGGGACATGGAAGATAATTTAAAATCTTAACTTCAACTACTAGAGATGAAAATTGCAATGTCTGAAATAAAGTGACCATAATTATCTGTCTCAGAATTTACATTTCTAGTATTCTTTCTGCCCTCCAAATATGTGTACTTATGCATGCAAAACCACCATTATATATACTCCCACACCAATGCAGAACAAAGTTAGAAACAGTTTCTGAATATAAATCTCAAGCAAGGCATCTGTTTTGCTGTACTGTTGTAGCAGGACGAGCCGCAGACAAAACCTCTCAGACACCGAGTTGTAGAAGGAAGGGCCTTATTCAGCTGGGAGCATCGGCAAGCTGCTGCCTTAACATCTGAGCTCCCTGAGTGCACAATTTCTGTCCCTTTTAAGGGCTCACAACACTAAAGATTTCACATGAAAGCATTGTGATTGATTTGAGCAAGCAGGGGGTACGTGACAGGGGCTGCATGCACTGGTGGTCAGAGAGAAACAGAACAGGGCAGGGAGTTTCACAGTGTTCTTCTATACAATGTCTGGCATCTATGAATAACATCGGTTTCTAAGTCATGAGTTAGAGAAGAGAGAGGAGACCAGCTCAGAACTTTTCAGTGTCGCTGCTCAAACACGGAACTAAAAAGCAATCAGAACGGAGAATTCTGCCCCAGAATAACATCTGCTTCTGGTTTAGATTTTCGAACAGCCTGAGAAGGTTTAGGCCAGGCAGGCCCAGGCCTGGTTTTGGGCCTAGTGCGGGGCTGCCTGTCTTTGGTTTTACTTCCTTGTTTTTTTCTTAAAACAGGTACTGAGTATAAAACAATATAAAACAATATGAGAGGGTCTCTTTCTTTCCTCATTGTGAGAAGGAGATAACAAAAAGCCTAACAATATACCTAGAAGGAAATGTATTCCAGTTCTTGTGTAAGAGGTGTGGGCATGTGGCCAGCTGTACAATCATGAGATTAGGTAGAATTTTAGTTTTGCTTCTTGTTGTTTGGGCGACTCTTGGCAAATTTCTTAATCTTTATAATGGGAACTGTGGTACTTCCTCAATAAATAGTAGCTCTAGGGCACATTTGATATAATTAAGAAAAAATTACTTCAGTTTCCTGATAAACAACAAAATAGCTAATTTTTTTTTCTAGGTTTACTGTGTGTCAGGGACTATGCTAAAACTATTTCACTTATAATTGCATTTAATCTTTATAACAATTATGAGTCAGTCAGACAGTCGTATCTTCAACTCACAGATGAGAAAAATGTGGCTGAAAGAGGTTCATTAAATTGTGAAAGGCCACTCAGCTCTTTAAGTGGAAGCATGTGGATTTTACACAGGTATATTAAAATCCTCTTACACAGAGCCCAGACCTTCCAAGGTTTATTCTATGTGTGTGTGTGTGTGTGTGTGTGTGTGTGTGTGTGTGTGTGTGTGTTCAGGTTGAGGACCAGGGTGCTAAAACTTGAAAGTGAGAGGTTGTTCTGGGGGCTATAGAATTAGAAAAAGCAAAAGACCTAGCTTACGTTGTGACATGTACTAACTCCCGGCCAGGCACAGTGGCTTATGCCTATAATCCCAGCACTTTGGGAGGCTGAGGCGGGTGGATCACGAGGTCAGGAGTTCGAGACCGGCCTGGCCAACATGGTCAAACACCCGTCTCTACTAAAAATACAAAAATTAGCCAGGTGTGGTGGCAGGCACCTGTAATCCCAACTACTCGGGAGGCTGAGGCAGGAGAATCGCTTGAACCCAGGAGGTGGAGGTTGCAGTGAACTGAGACCGCGCCATTGCACTCCAGCCTGGGTGGAGTGCAAAAACACAAACAAACAAACAAACAAAATTATCCGGGCATGGTGGCAGGCACCTGTAATCCCAGCTACTCCAGAGACTGACGCAGGAGAATTGCTTGAACCCAAGAGGCAGAGGTTGCAGTGAGCCGAGATTGTGCCATTGCACTCCAGTCTGGGCGACAGAGCGAGACTCTGTCTCAAAAAAAAAAGAAAAGAAAAGAAATGTACTAACTCCCTAGGCAAAGCCCAAAGCTTCTTTTAAATTAGAAAAACCAAAAAAACTGTGTTTGGAATAAAATTAATTTGGTAGGGCAAAGTGTGGTATTGGTCATAAGTTTTTCATTTCCTCGTATATGAAATACCTTGTCTTTAAGCTTTTATTACTTTTATTTCTCCTAGTTATAAAACTCATTTCTGACCTTGCCCCATGTAAATATGACAGTGGGAGAAGGTGGTCTGTCTTCTCCTGGGGTTGGTTGGTGAGGAAGGATAAGATAGCCCATGGATTGAAGCAAGTGCTTCTCACTGGAGTAGCTTCTCAGGCTGTTCGAAAATCGAAACCAGAAGCAGATGTTACTCTGGGGCAGAACTCTCAGTTCTGATTTCTTTTTAGTTCGGTGTTAGGGCAGCAACATTGAAAAGTTCTGAGCTGATCTGGGCTGGCTATCTCTATACAGGGAGAGGCTGAACTGCACTTTTTGGGGAGGCAGATTAAGTAGCTGCTGCAATCCTGCTGGTATCTGTTAAGATCTTGTGATTAAATAAGAAAGGGCCACAGCCCTGGAGAAAGATACCCAGAGAGGCTGAATGAGAAAAGGCATCTCATAAAGGCAAGAGCTGTAATTATGTTCCCATGGCTCTTTGGCGGGTGATCTCTTAGGAGAGGAAGATTTACAACCTGTAAATAATTTCCAAGGTTATTGGACTATCTTCAATGATGTATCAGCTAATTTATTCATGCCACAAATATTTACTAATGCCTACTATGTGTCAGACACAGCTCTAGACACTGTGGGTACTCCATACCTTTTATGGAGCTAACATCTGAGTAGAGGGAACAGATAAATACACATATGACATAACAGATGGTGATAAGTGATACGAAGAAAATAAAGCAGGGTAAAGGAGAGAAAGCAGCAGGGTGAGGTCTGAGTGATGGTTTAGATAGGGTTGTTGTATGAGGGTTTGTTTTGGGGGATTTCTTTTTTGAGACGGACTCTTGCTCTGTCGACAGGCTGGAGTGCAGTGGCACAATCCCAGCTCACTGCAACCTCTGCCTTCCAGGTTCAAGTGATTTTCCTGCCCCAGCCTCCTGAGTGGCTGGGACTACAGGTGCCAGCTAATTTTTGTATTTTTAGTAGAGATGGGGTTTCACCATGTTGGCCAGGATGGTCTTGATCTCTTGACCTCGTGATCCACCCACCTCGGCCTCCCGAAGTGTTGGGATTATAGGCGTAAGCCACCGTGCCCAGCCTGGGGAATCTTTTATAATGGGTTATGAAGTTTACAAACTTCATTCAGATGCCACTAAATTGGATTTTATGAGAATTCAGCTGCAGCTGACATTTACCTCTGGTCTAACTCTGAAAAGGAAAATTGTTTTCCGAAAGGATTTGTGGTATATGTAGTATTAAGGGTGGGGAAGGGCTATTTAATGAAGGTAAGATAAAGAACTGGCTTTTAGAACTTTGCACAGTGATTACATAGAAATGGATGTGGGTAGTTACAAAGGGTTCTTATCTATTCATTCATGCCCACCTGCCCAGCCCCCAGCTGATTCAGACCAGCTTTCACTGCCAAGTACTAGCCAGGAGCCCTGTCTTCATATGTTTTTTATAGATCTCTTTTTCTAGCATAGTGTCTGAAATAATAATACAAGGTGACTGTTAAGCCCTTGCCATATCATTCTTTTAATCCCTGCAACAATACCATTAAGTAGGACCTGTCATTATCCCCATTTTACAGTTGAGGAAACTGAAGCCCGGAGAAGTTAACCTGTACACAGCCTGAGCCTGAATTAGTCGGGTCTGTCTGCCTCCACGTTCCTAGTCATTAGGCAAAGCTATCCCTCCTTATCTTAAAAGGTTCAAGTGCATGAATTAGTGAATAAATGGATGGATGGATGGATGGATGGATGAAAAAACTACTACTTTGATTCTAACGGTTGAGGGAATTAGCTGGAGACAGCATCAGAACTCCACTGAACTATCAGAGCAGGCAGGCAGGCAGGCAGGCAGGCAGGCACAGAATTGGTCAGGTGAAAATAAAATAGCAGGTGACCATCTATTTAAGAAAAAATATTCAGGATCTCCTCCATGCCAGAGGAGTTAAGCCTGCTCCTCGCAGCCACAGACTCTGGCCTCAATGCCTCACTGACCCAGAGGGCTTTGGTGAGGAGACCTAGGTTTCCACTCAGCCCTTTGCGGGAGTTACAGTGATATCATTGTGGCCAGAGTGGCAGAGGTGAGAGGGGCTGGGAAAAAGAGCGCAGTAGATGCTGGCCACGAAAACCGCTCAAATCCTGCCACAGCCTTCAGGCTATGTCAGTGATTCCAAAACCAGGGCGTGGAGTGAGCTAAAAGTAGAGGCAAGACTTGTGCCAGCCAGGTTTGGGAATCACGGTTAAAGATCAGGGCTTCTACCTTTTAAAAAGCCACACCCGCTTTCGATGAACGGGAAAGGAGCTCCAAGGTTCTCCGGCAGTCCTGGCCTGGAGTCAGGAGCGGAAGTTCCTGGGGGGCGCGCAGGTCACTAGGCCTGCCCAGGAGGTTTTCATGGAGTTTGCCTGCTACAGTTTGTTCTATTAAATAATTGGACGATGACTGGTTCTCCAAAGTGAGCCTGGATTCCCATGCTGAATGTTTTTAAAACCACTCATGTCCCTCTCTCCCCAGATCCCGCGTTGCCTGCTGCCTTCCCTACCCCCAGCCCTCCACCTCCTCCACTTTACTCCCACAGCCTTTGGGAGTTACTGTCTAGACCATTGTTTCTCGGACTTCCTGGGTATAAGAATTACCTAAAGGAAAAAGTCAACTCAGGAACTTGGGAATCTGCAGAGGCCCTGGTGAGGGACGTCTGGGGAAGCACATTCTGAGAAATGTTTTGGGAGACGATGCAGAGGCCGAGTGAGGGTGGGTGGGCAAGTGCAAGTGGAGGGGTGAACTGAGGCGCAGCCCTTTGCGGGGATTTTACCTTAGCAAGGGCTTCCTGTGATATGAGCTGCTGCCATGGGGGTTTTCAGAAAGAATTATTCAGTGACACCTGGTACAGTATGGGCAGGAAGGCTTCATTCAGGACTGAGTTAGGTCAAGTGACCCCTGCAACGGGGACTCGTGGAAGGGAGGAGAGATGGGGTGCCTCTCAGACACAGCATGGGCAAGTAGGAATTGGTAGCCAAGGAGCAGTGTGGAGGTCAGTGGATGGAACATTCCTAAGCGGAAATGTCACGGTCAGGGGGATTCTGGCTAACCCAACCTAACAGGATTCTTGCTGAGGACATCACGTGGGGGATGGCAGAGAATGAGAAAGCCGATCAGATATGGAGGGTGATCACATCTCAAGGATAGGGGTTGTTTGCTAGACTGGCTGAGTAGGATTCTCTGCTAACACTGGATTTCATAAGAAAGCACTAGGCAGGCCTAGGAGGAGGCTCAGGAACTCCACTCAAGTTTGGCCAAGCGAAGACTCTTGGGTCAGCTAACACGGCCTCTTTCACCAGTCTGGTTCACAGGGGGCATGCTTGGTTCTCCTGCCTTTTGGCTGGGGATCAGGGCAGGAGCTTGACAGATACTGGCCCAGAAGAGGGAGAAGTGTAGGGGAGAGAGACGGGGCCCACCCTTGGAACCCCAGGGCCATAGGCCTGCCAAAATGACAAGGCACGGCCAGCTGAGAGCCTACTGCTTTGAGGGTGGGGAAGTCAGCCTCTTTTTAGGTTTCCTACAGGGGACCTAGGAGCAGCTTGGAATCGTGTTTGTCCCCGGTCCAGTTGGGATTGCTGTTCCTGCTCAGAGGTCAGGAAGTTGAGACCGAGCTGCGATCTCTAGAGGCAGAAACAGTGCAACATGTGATTTATTTCTCAGCCTCCAACACAGTTTTTCCTTCATGAAGGAATTTCCAAGTTACTCCTCCTCCAGAAATCATGTGGGCTGTGTCTCTGCTGCAGAGAGGAACAACTTGGTGTACGTGAGCTCCCCGGAGGAAGAATCAGCCGGCAAAGCCCTTACTCACTCCAGAGGCATGCGGCCCTTCACATTTGCGCCCATGCTAAAGGGGAGAACATTTTCCATTTCTCTTTTGTAAACAAACTATACTCTATTTTAAGAAGATGGAGGGAAAGAAAAACAGTTTAAGTGGCTCCTAACCAATACTTGCAAGACTAAGTTGACTGGTTTACAATTAAACTCTTTTATTCCCAATTAAAACATCTTATTTTCAAGTAGTTGCTCCCATTGCGTAATATTTGATGTCACATAGAGACTTGATGCCAAACTCTATGACATTCGTGGGCTGAAAGACAAAGAAGCATGACTGGCTTTTTCTTCACTTTGAAGACATCTGCAGTTTATTAATTCCACAAGGAAAGCTGGAGGGCCAGAGGACGTCGAGATTCTTTCACTATAAAATTCCCTTTTGAGACAGTAGTCCCTCTGTTTTAGTGTTGGTTGGAGTTCATGGGGAGACTTACTTTTCCATGAATGTATAGAGCAAAGCTTCCCCATCACTGTCACACTATAATATTCTAGCATTTTCATAACATTAGTAATAGAAAAGAAAAAAGGCTCTTGGTTTAGTGTCACCTCCTTTAAAGGCAATTGGCTTATGGTTAGACCAAACTGTTCTTATCCTCTGTGTAAGAGGCCAAGTCATCATTTCCCAGTTTTTCACAGTATTTTGTATCCAGGCCACATCATAGAAAATAGGCCTGGCCAGGAGTGCTCTGGGAGTCACTGCAGAGCTCAGACTTATCCATGGGACATGTTTTCTTCAATTCACAATGAAAACTCCTAGAAGTTCTGTTTGAATTTTTCCTGAAGTCAACCTGTTGTAAAAATATCTTTGGGATTCAAGGCTTTCCAGGCCTTCGTCTAAACACACTATCTTTACTCCAGAAAAAAAAAATAATAATAAATCCTTTTATGTGTCCCCCCTACAAAAGCATCAGAATTTTAGGAGAAAGCAAATCTTTCTTTCCAAATAGGATATGAAACTAAAGGTTTCTAAAATAAGGAATTGAGGTTAGGCTTTATAATTGGTTTCTGTTATTTTACTCCATTCCTGGTCAGTGACCTGTTACTACCCTCTCTGGGGGAAGAGAAACTAGCAGTTATTGGTTGGGTCAGAATGGAGGTTGTAAAACCACTCAAGGCCATAAAGGGTCAGCAGACAGGCTTTGTGTTTTAGGCAAGCCTGTTTTTTCCAGTTAACCATCAGCCTCACTATTCCCTATTGTATTATGTAGCACACACTGCATTCCACATTTCTGTTATTGGCCTAACCTTCTCTCCTGACACTCTGTGTGAATTCTAGTTTGATTTATGACATTGTAAGATAATCTCTTTGAAGGCAGAAACCCTGCCTAGCATTCTGGATGGTCTAACATGGACATGTTCTAAGAGATTTTTTTTTCTCTAAATTAGAGATCAGGACTTTAAAAAAAAAAAGAGAGAGAGAAAATTTATTATTATTATTATTTGAGACAAGGTCTTGCTCGGTTGCCAATCTCAGGTGATCCACCCGCCTTAGCCTCCCAAAGTTCTGGGATTACAGGTGTGAGCCACTGTGCCCGGCCCAATATTTAGAATTTTTAACTGTTACTTACTTATATCCTGTCTACATTGGCACTGACTTACACTAGCAGATAGAATAGAAAATCAATATGCAGTAGCATATTGACGACTCACTCGGCCTCCCAAGTAGCTGAGGCTACTGGTGTGAGCCACCACACCCAGCTAATTTTTCATTTTTTGTGTGTGTGCCCAGGCTGGTCTGGAACTTCTTGGACTCAAGTTATCCTCCTACCTCAGCTTCCTGAAGTGGTGAGATGACAGGTGTGAGCCACCACACCTGGCCAGAAAAGAAATATTTAACATTAGATGGTTTCCCGTAGACATACATAGAAAGCATCACATATACAAGCCTAGTAGCAGACTGTTAGAGCTGGAAAGCATTTGAGAAATTTTTTGCTTCAATCCACTTGTTTGCAAATAACGAAGAGTTGGGTGACTTAGCCAAGCACTTTAAGAAAGTTGGGACAGAGTTAGGAATAGAACAGGAGTTGTTTTCAACCTGGGCAGTTTTGCCCTCCAGGGAACAACTGGGGAGACGGGGCCCACCCTTGGAACCCCAGGGCCATAGGCCTGCCAAAATGACAAGGCACGGCCAGCTGAGAGCCTACTGCTTTGAGGGTGGGGAAGTCAGCCTCTTTTTAGGTTTCCTACAGGGGACCTAGGAGCAGCTTGGAATCGTGTTTGTCCCCGGTCCAGTTGGGATTGCTGTTCCTGCTCAGAGGTCGGGAAGTTGAGACCGAGCTGCGATCTCTAGAGGCAGAAACAGTGCAACATGTGATTTATTTCTCAGCCTCCAACACAGTTTTTCCTTCATGAAGGAATTTCCAAGTTACTCCTCCTCCAGAAATCATGTGGGCTGTGTCTCTGCTGCAGAGAGGAACAACTTGGTGTACGTGAGCTCCCCGGAGGAAGAATCAGCCGGCAAAGCCCTTACTCACTCCAGAGGCATGCGGCCCTTCACATTTGCGCCCATGCTAAAGGGGAGAACATTTTCCATTTCTCTTTTGTAAACAAACTATACTCTATTTTAAGAAGATGGAGGGAAAGAAAAACAGTTTAAGTGGCTCCTAACCAATACTTGCAAGACTAAGTTGACTGGTTTACAATTAAACTCTTTTATTCCCAATTAAAACATCTTATTTTCAAGTAGTTGCTCCCATTGCGTAATATTTGATGTCACATAGAGACTTGATGCCAAACTCTATGACATTCGTGGGCTGAAAGACAAAGAAGCATGACTGGCTTTTTCTTCACTTTGAAGACATCTGCAGTTTATTAATTCCACAAGGAAAGCTGGAGGGCCAGAGGACGTCGAGATTCTTTCACTATAAAATTCCCTTTTGAGACAGTAGTCCCTCTGTTTTAGTGTTGGTTGGAGTTCATGGGGAGACTTACTTTTCCATGAATGTATAGAGCAAAGCTTCCCCATCACTGTCACACTATAATATTCTAGCATTTTCATAACGTTAGTAATAGAAAAGAAAAAAGGCTCTTGGTTTAGTGTCACCTCCTTTAAAGGCAATTGGCTTATGGTTAGACCAAACTGTTCTTATCCTCTGTGTAAGAGGCCAAGTCATCATTTCCCAGTTTTTCACAGTATTTTGTATCAAGGCCACATCATAGAAAATAGGCCTGGCCAGGAGTGCTCTGGGAGTCACTGCAGAGCTCAGACTTATCCATGGGACATGTTTTCTTCAATTCACAATGAAAACTCCTAGAAGTTCTGTTTGAATTTTTCCTGAAGTCAACCTGTTGTAAAAATATCTTTGGGATTCAAGGCTTTCCAGGCCTTCGTCTAAACACACTATCTTTACTCCAGAAAAAAAAAATAATAATAAATCCTTTTATGTGTCCCCCCTACAAAAGCATCAGAATTTTAGGAGAAAGCAAATCTTTCTTTCCAAATAGGATATGAAACTAAAGGTTTCTAAAATAAGGAATTGAGGTTAGGCTTTATAATTGGTTTCTGTTATTTTACTCCATTCCTGGTCAGTGACCTGTTACTACCCTCTCTGGGGGAAGAGAAACTAGCAGTTATTGGTTGGGTCAGAATGGAGGTTGTAAAACCACTCAAGGCCATAAAGGGTCAGCAGACAGGCTTTGTGTTTTAGGCAAGCCTGTTTTTTCCAGTTAACCATCAGCCTCACTATTCCCTATTGTATTATGTAGCACACACTGCATTCCACATTTCTGTTATTGGCCTAACCTTCTCTCCTGACACTCTGTGTGAATTCTAGTTTGATTTATGACATTGTAAGATAATCTCTTTGAAGGCAGAAACCCTGCCTAGCATTCTGGATGGTCTAACATGGACATGTTCTAAGAGATTTTTTTTTCTCTAAATTAGAGATCAGGACTTTAAAAAAAAAAAGAGAGAGAGAAAATTTATTATTATTATTATTTGAGACAAGGTCTTGCTCGGTTGCCAATCTCAGGTGATCCACCCGCCTTAGCCTCCCAAAGTTCTGGGATTACAGGTGTGAGCCACTGTGCCCGGCCCAATATTTAGAATTTTTAACTGTTACTTACTTATATCCTGTCTACATTGGCACTGACTTACACTAGCAGATAGAATAGAAAATCAATATGCAGTAGCATATTGACGACTCACTCGGCCTCCCAAGTAGCTGAGGCTACTGGTGTGAGCCACCACACCCAGCTAATTTTTCACTTTTTGTGTGTGTGCCCAGGCTGGTCTGGAACTTCTTGGACTCAAGTTATCCTCCTACCTCAGCTTCCTGAAGTGGTGAGATGACAGGTGTGAGCCACCACACCTGGCCAGAAAAGAAATATTTAACATTAGATGGTTTCCCGTAGACATACATAGAAAGCATCACATATACAAGCCTAGTAGCAGACTGTTAGAGCTGGAAAGCATTTGAGAAATTTTTTGCTTCAATCCACTTGTTTGCAAATAACGAAGAGTTGGGTGACTTAGCCAAGCACTTTAAGAAAGTTGGGACAGAGTTAGGAATAGAACAGGAGTTGTTTTCAACCTGGGCAGTTTTGCCCTCCAGGGAACAACTGGCAATGTGCCTCGAAGTTTTCGATGATCACAAATGGTATCTAGCTGAACAGTATAGCCTCCCATAAAAAAAAAATTAATGGGTTCAAAATGTCAGTAGTGCTGAGGTCAAGACACACTGGTCCAACACCAGGCTGGCCCTCTTTCTCCTTCAGCGTAGTCCCAGCATGTTGCACTGTTTGTTCTAAGATTTATTTATTGATGACAGAGATTCAGGGCATTTTGACTTTAGCAGAAGCAAATCGGTAGATGTTCAAGTGTGCAGTGTTGCTGTCTCAGTCCTAGGGTTGGGCTATCAATTATAGAATTGCAAGGAATGAAGTCCAGTTTCTTTCCACATCTTTCATCGCATTTAGACATTTAATACCAGTTGGATGACTTTTAAACCTGAAGTTTTTACGTTTTGATTTTCTTGAAAACTCAATTAGCTGATTTCATGACTTAAAAACCATGGAAATAAATTCTCCTTAATACTCATGCTGTGTGGCTGAGAGAGATGTGAAAGAGATTTTAGGGGCTTTCACCTTGTTTGGAGGCTCATCTGTTTTGTCTGGTGAAGATGGAGTAATGGGTGTCCTCGGTATGTCACGGGAATAAATATCTAAGTAAGGAGAAAAAATATACTCCTGTAAAAAAGCCTGAAAAACATACTGATCTAAAAACATACTCTGTAAAATTCCCATCCAATCTTTTTTTCTGTTAATGTAAAACATAGTTTTATTTTAAAAATTTCCTTAAAAGATAATAGTTTTGAGAAAAAATAATAACAATAAATTATGGTTTTGTAACATGTAAACATTAAATGTATGACAGCAAAAGGAAAAACAGCAACAACAATAAAACAGGAGAAAATTCCCACCAATTCTCAGCATTGACTGGGAGAACTAATTTCTTTATTGACCAAAAAGGGCTGAAAAGTTCACTATTATCCCTCTGGAGGCAAAAATTTTCTTTTCCATTGCCAACTACGGTGGACTCTTTTTTTTTGTTTGTTTGAGACAGGGTCTTGCTCTGTCACCCAGGCTGGAGTGCAGTGGCCTGATCTTGGCTCACTGTAACCTCTGCCTCACGGGTTCAAGTGATTCTCCTACCTCAGCCTCCCAAGTAGCTGGAATTACAGGCGTGCACCACCACACCTGGCTAATTTGTTGTATTTTTAGTAGATATGGGGTTTCACCATGTTGGCCAGGCTGGTTTTGAACTCCTGGCCTCAAGTGATCCACCCACCTTGGCCTCCCCAAGTGCTAGGATTACAGGCATGAGCCACCGCACCTGACCCCAACTACAAATTCTGCTTGTGATATTAGAAGGGATGAGAGTCCATCACAGTTGTTGAGCATCTTGTGTGGTGTTCTTTACAAGAAAGTGCACTCTTCCAAGAAGACATCATGTGCAAAGCGCTCCTATCATTGGGTAAATTGGGCGAAACAGGGTGCTATAGCAATTTCCTGGTCTTGTGCAATATCCTATTCATAGAACGCAAAGACACTTATTAATATTGCCAAATCTCTGGACCTATATGGTTGAGTTACAGACCCTAGCATTAAAATCTAATCCTATTTATGAAGACTGAAGAGGACTGGGGAGAATAATACAGATACTGCTAACATCTATCACTTCAAAAATGATGTGCCCATGTTGCCATGTGGCGTCCCCGGAGCACTTCTGAGAAACAACTTTTACCTTCTGATTTTTAAAGAAACTGTATTATATTTTAAAATAAAATGAATTCTTTTTCCACAAGATGAATTTTCCTGATTATTGTGTTTGTCCAAAAGCCCAGAGTTACGTAGAAATGTTCAACTGCAGTTTCCTCACCCCAGATGTTTTGGCATAAGGAATCTCTGCTATCACTTTAAGGACCCAATGTTTAGCTTTCTATTTTTATGCTAATGATTTTCTATTCTATCTGCTAGTGTAAGTCAGTGCCAATGTAGACAGGATATAAGTAAGTAACAGTTAAAAATTCTAAATATTGGGCCGGGCACAGTGGCTCACACCTGTAATCCCAGAACTTTGGGAGGCTAAGGCGGGTGGATCACCTGAGATTGGAAGTTCTAGACCAGCCTAACCAACATGGAGAAACCCCATCTCTACTAAAAATACACAAAATGAGCCAGGTGTGGTGGCACATGCCTGTAATCCCAGCTACTCGGGAGGCTGAGGCAGGAGAATCGCTTGAACCCAGGAGGCAGAGGTTGCAGTGAGCCGAGATCACACCATTGCACTCCAGCCTGGGCAATAAGAACGAAACTCCGTCTCAGTGAAGAAAATAAATAAAGCATTCTAAATATTTCTTCTGTCCTTTATCAGGATACATACTGAAAACACGTGACTCTCTGCCTTTCTGATTGCATTTCACACAAGGAACTTCCCCGGTTTACCTACTCTCATTCATGTTTCATGTTATAACCCCAATTTACAGGCTATTTTTCACAGGTTACATTTTTATATAGACTGGGGAATGTGTGTTCTATAGGTGTTTTTGATCATGTTCCCTAACTATAAAAATGTTTTGAGTATTAATTCTCAATATATGTAGACTTACTTATTCTTTCCTTCATTCAGGAACCTGTTGTTAAGTATCTACTATGTTCTGGTACTGTGTTAGAGTAGTGAATAAAACAGGCAGCAATCCCTGCATCGAAGGGGCTTTCCTCGTGAGCAGAGACACGAGGGTACTTCTGTGCCAATATGTTAGGTACGATAGGAGATAGACAGGTAAGTGGCAGAGGCTGATATTATCCACCAAGTTCTAGGAAGAGAGAAGTACACACACTGAACGTTTGAATGCTGCACCATCATACAGAGGATAGCAAGCTAACCCTATCAGTGAACTGGCAACCTATTTACAACCCTAGAAGGTCTACTTGGGGGATTATTTTCACAGTGGGCAAAGATTTATGGGTCCTTTTACATTTCCATTACAGAGAAATGCCTTCCTCTCTCACTAAATTTTGTCCTACTTTTCTTTCTGGATTCTGGGTGGCGGGGCGCGTGGAGGGCAAGGGAGCGGGCTATATTTAGTCTTTCTTTTTTCTTTTTCTTTTTTTTGAGACAAGGTCTCACTCTGTCGCCCAGCCTGGAGTACAGTGATGCAATCATAGCTCACTGCAACCTCAACCTCCTGGGTTCAAGTGAGCCTCCCACCTTATTCTCCCATGTAGCTGGAATTACAGGCATGCATCACCACACCCAATTAATTTTTTAATTTTTTGTAGAGATGGGGTCTCATCATCTTGCCCAGGCTGGTCTCAAACTCCTGGACTCAATTGGTCCTTCCACCTCAGCCTCCCAAAGTGCTGGGATTACAGGCATGAGCCACTGTGTCTGGCCACTCTATTCAGTCTTCACCTCTTGCCCTTCTATCTCCTTCATGACTGTTGAAATTTCAGGCTGGGAGCGGTGATTCACACCTGTAATCCCAGCACTTTGGGCAGCTGAGGTGGGCAGACCACCTGAGGTCAGGAGTTCGAGACCACCATCCTGGCCAACATGGCGAAAACCCATCTCTATGAAAAATACAAAAATTAGCTGGGCGTGGCGGTGGGCGCCTACAATCCCCGCTATTTGGGAGGCTGAGGCAGGAGAATCACTTGTACCCAGTACATGGAGGCTGCAGTGAGTGGAGATCGCCCCAGGGCACTCCAGCCTGGGTGACACAGCAAGAGTCTGTCTCAAAAAAACAAAAGAAAAGAAAAGAAAAAAGAAAAAAAAAGACAGGAATTTCATAGGCACCAGAGTTTGACTCTTGTAATGGAGAAGCGATGGGAGATACATTTACTGCCAAAATGCCTGCGACACTCATAGCAAAATGGCCCACATCTCACTATAGGTGACTTTAATTATAACAGATGAAGAGGTAGGGGTTGAGAGGTCCTGAGTCAGTGGAAGCCTATCTCCTACTTAGGCTGCTATGTGCTTTCCTGTTTTCCTTGCAGATTAATTGGCACAGCGACCGTAGCCCTGAAGGACCTGACTGGTGACCAGAGCAGATCCCTGCCATACAAGCTGATCTCCCTGCTAAATGAAAGGGGGCAAGATACTGGGGTGAGTGTTTTCTCTCTCATTGAATGGCTTTGAAGTGAGATGATTGAGCAAAATTTCATTAAGAAAAAGGTCTAAAGCCGGGCGAGGTGGCTCACGCCTGCGGGTTATTATATATAACCCACATTTGTGTGGTTATGTATATTCTGTGTATCAGATACTCTTTGAAACATTCTGTAGAAGGCAGTTCATTGATATAACCTTGAAATATGAAGATGGTAATATCATAATCTTTTTTTTTTTTTTTTTTGAGATGGAGTCTCACTTTGTCACCCAGGCTGGAGTGCAATGGTGTAATCTCTGCTCACTGCAACCTCTTCCTCCTGGGTTCAAGTGATTCTCCAGCCTCAGCCTCCAAAGTAGCTGGGATTATAGGCAAGTGCCTCCATGCCCAGTTAATTTTTATATTTTTAGTAGAGATGGAGTTTCATCATATTGGTTAGGCTGGTCTCAAACTCCTGACCTCAAGTGATCCTCCCGCCTCGACCTACCAAAGTGCTGGGATTACAGGCATGAGCCACCACGCCTGGTCTCATAATCTTTATTACATTGGGTGTTGGATGTTTTCTGGTCACAGCCTCTCTCAGTAAGTACATCTTGCTGGGTGTAGTGACTCACGCCTGTAATTCCAGCACTTTGGGAGCCTGAGGCGGGCAGATCATGAGGTCAGGAGATCCAGACCATCCTGCCTAACACGGTGAAACCCCGTCTCTACTAAAAATACAAAAAATTAGTCGGGCATGGTGGCATGTGCCTGTAGTCCCAGGAAGGCTGAAGCAGGAAAATCACACGAACCCGGGAGGCCCAGGTTGTAGTGAGCCAAGATCGCGCCACTACACTCCAGCCTGGGCAACAGAGCAAGACTCCGTCTCAAAAAAAATAAAATAAAATAAAAAAATAAGTACATCTTAATATTGTCTGATGCAAGACCAGAATTCTCTTTCTCAAGTGCATGTGCTTTTAAAAAAATGACTCAAGTGTCGCAAGTCCCAGATTTCATATAATTAATAAGAAGCACTCATAAAGACACTGTCTTTGGCCCATAACTTCCAACCCCTTCATTTTTCCAATCAATTTATTTTTCTTGGGAGCCTGGGCAAAGGGAGAAAAATTCACACTAAAAGATGGAGTCCCTGTAGGCAGAGCGAGGCTTCTCAACAGCCACGTGAGAGAATGGCAGTTTTGCTGGTCTGGTCTCTAAAACTTACAGATTTGCCAAAAATCAGCATTCTAATCAAAACACACATTCAAAATGTCGGCTATCATCCGTTTACCCAAAACCTAGCTGAGAGAAATGATTCTGAGGAAAGATGGTATAAGTCAGTGATTTTTCTGCCTTTTTTTAAAGCACAGAAGAAAGCATATGTAGACCCCTAGAATGGCAGAACTGTTGTGATTCAATGGAGTGTGTTAGTCCATGAGGCTGGGAAATTTATAAAGAAAAGAGGTTTATTTGGCTCACAGTTCTGCAGGCTGTCCACGCATGGCACTGACATCTGCTTGGTTTCTGGTGAGGCCTCAGGAAGCTTTTGCTCGTGCAGGAAGGTGGAGAGGAGGCAGGCATGACACATGGTGAGAAAGGGAGCAAGAGAGAAGAGGGGGAAGGGGCCAGACCCTTTTTAATAACCAGACCTTGCAGTAACTAATAGAATGAGAACTCACTCATTACTACAAGAAAGGTACCAAGCCCTTCATGAGGGATCCACCCCCATGACCCAAACACCTCCCACCAGGGTCCACCTCCACTATGGGAGGTCACATTTCAACATGAGATTTGGAGGCAACGAACATCTAAACCATATCATCGAGTAAAGAAAATGAAGGGCCTCAAGCCCTGCCCCCTGTAATTCCTCTTACCCTTTTGGGGTTCCCTGGAGCACCTCTGGGAATCCCGAGGTCACTAGAACACAGCATGAAAACCACAGAACAAGGGGGTGGCTGTCTGTGTGTTCTTTTAGGTTTGAGAAGTTTGATTCTTAGATTAAGTTTAGCAGCTAAGCCCTTCAGTGCTCCCTGCGTTCAGCCATGAGATGCTGCTTTTATGATTCTTTGTGTGCTGTGAAACTGTGGCTGGGGGCATATTCCTTATCCTGTTCAGTGTCTTCCAGAGCAGTAGTTCCAGGTCACAGGGTGTGCCAGTCTATGGGGGAGTATTCACTGATAAATAGAGAAATAGAAAAAAATAGGGCAATGCACTGTATATGTGTGTGTTTACCAGATGTAGCAAAAGTGGCAAATGAAAATATAGGATGTGTATTTAAATTCACATAAACAGGCCAGGCAAGGTGGCTCACGCCTATAATCCCAGCACTTTGGGAGGCTGAGGCGGGCGGATCACCTGAGGTCAGGAGTTTGAGACCAGCCTGGCCAACATGGTGAAACCTTGTCTCTA